>NW_026068034.1:4446726-4553882 GCF_014885135.2 Alexandromys fortis
CAATAGATCAGCCCCACTGTCTCAGTGGGTGGGTGCACCCCCCGTGGTCCTGACATCCTTGCTCGTGTTCTCCCTCCATCTGCTTCTCATTGGGACCTTGGGAGCTCAGTCCAGTGCTCCAGTGTGGGTCTCTGTCTCTATCTCCATCCATCACCAGATGAAGGTTCTATGGTGATATGAAAGATATTCGTCAGTATTGCTATAGGATAGCTGAGGTTCCCTATCCTCAGCTTCCCAAGGGACTAACTGGGGACATCGCCTTGGGCTCCTGGGAGCCACTCTAGGTTCAAGTCTCTTGCCAACACTAAGGTGGCTCCCTTGTTTGAAATTCACATTAGGCTTTTGAAATCAAGGTTGCATTTTTAATTTGTTTTCCTTACATATAAGACATTTGAATAGAGACCAGTACATTAATGGTCTCACATTAGGTAATACAGAGGTTAAGGATGCATTCTTGTCAAATCTTATATAGCTATGGGAATTGCTATAGGAGTCTATGCAGGTTTTTTTTTTTTTTTTCAGTTTTTTGAGACAGGATTTCTTTGGAGCTTGTCCTGGAACTAGTTCTTGTAGACCAGGCTGGTCTCAAACTCACAAAGATCTGCCTGCTTCTGCTTTCTGAGTCCTGGGAATAAAGGTGCGCGCCACCACCACCCGGCTAAGTCTATGCAGGTTTAATTTCTGTCTTCAGTGTTGTGCATGGCCTCTGTGAAGCTCAGCTTTTAAAGGTGAAGCAGTTGCTTTGATGATTGAGAATGGAATGAAAGTTTAAAGCAGAAGGTGAAATTGCAGCTTACATATGTGTACAGCTTTTCCAGTTTGGACACCTTGACTCAGAACAGAGGCTGATGCTCTTTACCCTGGTCCTAACTTCCTCCATGGTACAGAATAGGCGTGTGCCAAAGGAAGAGACCTGTTGGGAGTTGAGAGAGCTCTCCACAACTACACAAAGACCTGGTAGATCAACACAGCAGGGGCCGGATGACAGTTTCAGGTTCTGCACCAAATTGTTATATTTTATATTTTATTATTTTAAAATTGCATATGCAGAGGTATATGTGAGTACAGGTGCCCCTACAGGCCACAAGATGGAGTCAGATTCCATGAAGTTAGAGTTAAAGGCAGCTTTGAGCTGCCTGATATGGGTGCTGGGAGTCAAACTCAGGTCCTCTGCAAAATAGTATGTGCTCTCTTAGTCACTGAGCCATCTCTCCAGGCCCTCTATCAAACTAAATAATAAACGATGGCTCTTGTTTTCTTTCTGTCTTCCAGTTTCCAGCAAAATGCTCTTGGTGGCTGATACAAACCCCTATCCTATAGGAAATGAATCTGGGAAATATAACTTTAGTTTAGCTAGATTGATACCATGTAACTACTCGGTAAATGGGTGGTGAGAGTTACTTGGTGAATTCCAAATCCTGTCAAACTTGGAAATATCCTTCATAAATATTGTCTCAATATTACAACACAGGGGACTGGAACAGATGTTCCAATGAAGCTTGCTGTGTTGTATAACCCAGCTTTACACTGGGAAATTATTGCCTACCCAGATTATGTTGGTGCCTTTCTTTTTTCTTGTAGTTCATTCCTTTTCTTCTTAAACCCAATCCATAGACAGCAACACTATATTATTGAAGTGCTAGGATGTTGAGAGATAAAAATAATCACACCTGCAAGGCTCAGGCAGGATTGATGAATGTTAGTTGGGCATGAAGTCAAAATTCTCCTCTTTTTTTTTTTTTAAAGAAAAGTAGCACAATCTTTACAACTAAACGTGGCTTTACAAATGCTCAAACACCACACTGGGTGACTTTCAAAATCATGTCTATGAAACAGTTTGGCCTGTTGTTTAAGTAGAGCGGCAGGGCTGCATCCCCAGCACCCCGGCCGCCTGGCTAGCTTGTGCCCCGAAATAACAACACATAAACTGTATTCATTTAAGCACTGCTTGGCCCATTTCTATCTAGCCTCTTCTAGGCTAACTCTCGCACCTGGACTAGCCCGTTTCTAATAATGTGTGTAAGCACCCCAAGGTGTGCTTACCGGGAAGATTCTAGCCTATGTCCATGCTGGGTTGGAGCTTTATCGCGTGTGTCTCTGAGAGGAGCGAAGGGCCTCTGCTCCAGAGAACAGGGGTTTCGAGTCTGTCGGACGAGTCTTCCCTCACTTCCTCTTCCTCCTGTTTCCTCCGCCCACCTATGTTTTAACCTATCAGGGCAAGCAGTTTCTTTATTGCTTAATCAATGAAATCAACAGATTGATATATGACACTCCCACATCATTGGCCAAAACAGGAATCTGTTTTCAGAGATCTAACAGAATATAACTCAAAGTAAGAAAGTTTGGAGAAATGGTTCAGCAGTTAAGAGCAATTCCTCTTGCAAAGGATCTGGCTTTTTTTTCCCCTGAATCCACATGGTTTCTTACAAACATCTGTAATTCCATTACCAGGAATTCCAATGCCATCTTTTGACCTCTGTGGGTACCAGGCATGTATATGGTAAACATATATACATATACAGGAAGCATTCATACACATAAAAACGTAAATTTAGCTGAGTGGTGGTGGTACATACCTTTAATCCTGGCAATAGGGAGCCAGAGGCACGTGGATCTTTGTGAGTTCAAGGCCAGCCTGGTCTATAGAGTGAATTCCAGGACAGGCTCTAAAGCTACACAGAGAAATCCTATCTTGAAAAACAAAACAAGTTAATTTAAAGAGAAAAATTACTAACTCAATAAAAGACACATACTTATTTGCAATCGCTTCCACTATGTATGGCATACCTAGAGAAAGAGTACTTGTCATTAAATAACTAGGAGTCTGACATATCCATAGTGAAAACAGGATAAATATTGGAAAGATCTTTTATTCTTAATTGCCACATAATAAAGAATATAACACTATGAATATATAAATAATACCACGAATGAATGACCGAGTGGATAAATGACCGTCTCCACATTTTCCATAGTTCTTTTATTTCCTAAGTTTCCTCAAAGCTTTTCCTCTGTAACTACTCAGTCAACTTTGTTTTCACCCTGATGGTGAAAAGTGGAACCACACAGAGCTCCTGAGACAGACGCCCAGGATCTGTCTGGGCCTTGATCCTGGTTTGTTTCTCCTGCTTCTACAGGTTGTCTGTGCAAAGAAGCTATGATGTGTGGCCTGTCCTGGCAAAGAAAAGCCAGAAAAAGCATGTTCCTGTTTCTTTCTAGCAACAAAGAAGGGTGTCACAGTCCAGCTACCTTGCCGATGAGATCCATCCTGAGGAAAATGCAGCCTTGAAATGAACTTCACGGAGAAGTCACTACAAAAGTTAGGGCTCAAGGTATGTTCTAGACTATGAAGTAAGGGCTACTGAAATGGCTCAGAGGCTTAAAGACACTTTCTTCCAAGCCTGACTACACAAGCTCCATCCCTTCTGGTGTCCACAAGTTACATGCTGATCTGTAGGCCTATATCCTTGCTGGCGGATGTGTGTACACAAAGACACACAAGCTCATACACACTCACATACACATACACACACAAATACATAATAAAATGTAACTTTTTTTTGTTTTCTGTTTGTTTGTTTTCTAAGTGAAGTGACAGGTAGAGGCAAGAAGATCAGAAGTTCCAGGTAATTTGTAGACTCCATGATTGGAGCCAGCCTGGACTACACACGTCTCTGTCTCAAAAACTCAAAAGAAGTAAATAAACAAACAATAAAAGTGTCATGACTAGGATATCAGTGACAATGGTATCCCTAAAATAAGATAATCAGGGACCCAGATTCTGACCCATGGTCATAGGCTGTAACCAGCTTTAAAGCCTTTGAGAAGAAAAATCTTCCCTCCACGTCCACAGACTTTGTAGACAAAAGAACTGAAGGTAAATCAGTACAGAGGGGGTGGAGTCAAATACAAAAACATTCTCTTTAACCCACAGTATGAAGAAATTCACTGTCAAGTGGGTCTGAGCACCGTGGCTTTGCTATGTTCACACTTTCCATTGGCCCTTGCTGATGATCTAGTTTACGGATGTCAGGCTTTCCATGACAGGCCCACCTTCCTGTAAGCCTGTAAGCCAATCTCTCTTTCTCTCTGTCTCTGTCTCTGTCTCTGTCTCTGTCTCTGTCTCTGTCTCTGTCTCTCTCTCTCTCTCTCTCTCTCTCTTGTTTTGTTTTTTGACACAGGACTTCTCTGTAGCTTTGGAGCCTGTCTTAGAACTAGGCCGTGGAGACCAGGCTGGTTTCAAACTCATAGAGATCCTCCTGCCACTGCTGCCCAAGAGTGCTGGGATTAAAGGTGTGTGCCACCACTGCAGGCTCACCCATTCTCTCTTCATGGATGTCCTCTGATTCTCCCTCAATAAGTGTTGAACAAGAAAGTTTAGAAACACTCTTTTTAAGAGAATATGAACAGTGAATGAGCAGAAAAAGCTCGTCTGTCTTCTAATGCAGAAAGTACCTAAAGACACACACACACACACTTGAGAACTGTAGCTTCCACTGAACGAGCAACAGCAAGGCTAATTCCGTGATTAGAACTTCAATGATTGTGGAGAGTTTGGAATGTGGCTTGTCCAGAGCCAAACTCTTTTGACTATTTTTAGCCCCATAACAAGCCATTTATTGTCCACCTCTGTATGTGACCTATCAGATTTGTGACCATTAATTAAGTCATCTAAATTATCTGTAACATATAAACACTAAGATTATGGTCAAATGACACTGAGGCTGATTATAGAAGCCCTTGTTTTTTTATGTACGCAAGACAACTCCCAGTGCATTTGAAGTATCTTGAGTCACAGCTATTCTTCTCTCATACCTATAGAAACTTTATAAAACTGTTAAACACATCAGAACATAGAATTTGGGGAGATCTAAATCTCTGTTTGGGGACGAAGCTGCTTGAGTGTGTGTGGTAGTAACATGTTTTCCGAGAAGAGAGGATGGGTCAGCATAAGAAAGACTTAAGGGTGTTCTCCTGGCTTAGTATGGCCTGGTGAGCATGGCTTCCAGGCCAGTGGGTCTCACTAACTACAGAAGGCTCCACTTGTACCAGGATCAGACAACACCAGGATGGAGGACTATCAACCTCCTCCCAACAGAGTCTGAGTTGCCTCTCTCCCCTCAGGCTGTTTCTGAAGAAAGCCAGCAAGTTTGGCCTCTGCAAATGCAAATCCGCATTCCCCTACAGAGGCCCCTGCTCAGATGATAAATAGAGGCCTTGAAGTGTTTCCTCCAGCAAATTACATATTAGAATTACACTTTCTATTTCTGGGATCTCCAGTTTCTCACCTATTGCCTTGCTCAACATTTGCAGCCTCTGGCTGCAGAAACTGATTAGGCAGAAAGGCCAAATGGAAATCCAAAATGATACTTTATTGACTTTTTTTTTTTTTAATAAAAGAAAAGTAGCCAGCAGAAAGACTTGTAGTCACACTCTCTCCTTGACTTTTGTTAGGGGCATATCTTGGTTTCTTTATTTCGTAGGGACAAACCAGGGTTACCCCTGATTCCTTTCAGTTACACTCGGCTGAAACCTATCAGTTGTGGCTTGTTTTAAAGGCATGAATAAAGAAGCAACAGAGAGCCGTAGGCTCGGTGTTTGATATCCCCTCACTGCCATGGAAAAAGGACACTGGTCATCATAGAGGAGAGACAGGAGGGGTCCAGAAAAGAAGAGAGGCAGGTCATTGTAACAAACATTTTCTGTTGTACTCAGTCACGACAGAGTTAAATTATGTCTCCTTGTACTTTGGCATATACTTTGGAATGACTAACTGTAGGCTGAAATCCCTATTATAAAGCAAACAGTGGGTTTACTTCTTTCTCTTTTACTTAAAAAAAAATCCCTTTTAGTCCATTTAGCTTATTTTATTGGGAGTGGGGTGGCTACATGCGCAGGCACATATGTAGATGTCAGAGGGAAGTAGGCAGGCGTTGGTTCTCTCCTTCCACCATGTGCTGGGATCACACTCAGGCCATCTGCTGCCTTTATCTACTGAGTCCTCTTGCCAGCCCAACTTGACCCCTTTATGCATCTTTCCTGTCTGAGTTTGAAGAAGATTTCAAAGATTCTTTTCTTCTTACTGTAGCTTCTCCAGCACCTCCTCCAACTCTTAAGATGCAAATATAGGTGAAGGGAACATTTTTCTAATGCTAAATAAAAGTAGTGCCTACATCTGACATGTGTTTGTGTATCTCCGAGAGAGAAGAAAATTTCTATATGTGAGGGGTATTTCATCAGATCTAGTCATGGTCATAAAAGATGTAAATAAAAAATATTTATTTAAATATCTTCTCCCCTCCTGCTCTTCTCTCTGCTATCCAGGATAAATATTCAAGTGTAACTAATAGGACAGACAAACAATCAGTGGCTATTAAAGATAAGTTTTTAGAATATTTATTAATTTAATGATTAATTCAGCTTTCACACATTTTAACATATATAGATGCCATACACTTGTGCTTAGCATGGTTTTACAGCCACAAAACAGTGTATATTAGGAAATACATGTAAAAATGTGTTAGGGCTGGAGAGGTTGCCCAGCAGGTAACAACTCTTGCCTTCTTGTGGAAAATTGGAGTTCATTTCTCAGCACCCACATCAGGAAACTTACAACCACCCATAACTTCAGATCTGACACAATCTTCTTGTCTATACAGACATCTGTACTCAGGTAAACACACACACACACACACACACACACACACACTATTCACATGAATAAGAAAATGAAACTTAAAAATAAACAAAAGGACAAGTTGAGTTAAAAATAGATAAGATGTGACACAATAGTCATATGACACTTTCATATGAAATGATGGTTTGTGTAGAATTGGGATAAATAATCCATGGGTAAATTTAAATGACTTATTTACAGATGATACAGGGATTAGTTAGTGGGAAATATTTAAAAGAATTTACTTGCATTTGATGTTTTGGAAATATAATTTTCATTTCAAACATTTATTTCTGTGATATGATTAAAAAAAAAGGTTCCCTTAAAAATGATTTGTTTTCTTTGTACAAATGCCCATTTCACCTAACAGTAGGCTCCAAGCTCTGCATGGCTTTTGCTTTGTGCCTTAGCTCTTTCTCTCACTGTGAGCAGGTGACTGGAGAGCAGGAAGATTCTTTGATTCCAGAAGGACCCCTAAGGGATCTTCCCCTTGTTTGTGACTGGGGCTTTTCATTTTGCATTCTTTTGAAGAACAAAAAAGCATCTGGAGAACCTTCATGTCTGCCCTGCTGTGTGAAGACCTCCATGGAGGATGGCTATTCTTGGGTGTATGTGTATGTCAGGGAGGCGTGTGTTATGCATGCACATGTGCAAAAGTGAGGACACCTGCATGTGTGTGTATGTTTGTGGTGTGAACAGAAGACAGGAATACATACTAAATTTTGTTCTCAGTTGCTTCCATTGTGTCGGGTAGAGGTTCTCTCACTGAGTCTGGAATTTACCAAATAGGTAAACCTGCTGCCCTGCAAGCCCCTGAGAGTCCCCTTTGTATCTCCCCTTGCCAGGTTTGCAATGCCTGGCATTCACCTGGATTCCAGTTGTCACAACATTTGTTCCTCGTGTTTTCAACCTGTACTAACTGAACCATCTCCCCAGTCCCTTGATTCAGACTTCTCTCTTCTGGTACCCCCTCCGTTCCTTAGGGAAATTATTACATTCCTGCCAATTTCTAGACTCACTAGACTTTGATAGTCTTAAGGGAAGCATACTTTTGTCTTTCTTTGACTTAAATTGTAAATTGCTAACAAGTCAAATGAAATTAAGGAGAACTCAATTTTAGAGCAGAGTTTAAAGTCAATGAAGGACTCATCCTTGATGAAGTTCACAACCTATAATTTGCCTACAAACAAATGGAATGCCTACTATATCTTGTTTTTGTGACAAGCCTTCAAGACTTGTAGAACATATCAATATTATATTTTAATTTAAGAACATGTTTATAGTCGAATATGCTCTAGTATAACTTCGTGGTTTGTTTGGGGCTTTTAGGGGTTCCGGTTTGGGATAGTATGTTGTGTGTGATGGTGTGTGTCTAGGTGTGCATTGTGATGGATGTGTGTGCATATGTGAGTGCTGCCTATGTGTGTGTATAATGAGTCTAAAGGGCAATGTAGGAGTAGGGTCTTCATCTTCACTCTTATTTTCTTGAGACAGGGACTCACATTGAATCTGAAGCTTGCTGGTTCAGCTTTGATGGCTGGCCAGTAAGGTTCTAGAATCCATCTGCTCTTCTCTTTCCCTAGTGATAAGGTTATTGTCACTCAGTGCTGTGCCTGTCTTTTCCACTGGATATCAGTGATTCAAAATCAGGCTATTGTTTGCACACAGCAAATACTCTTTCTCACTGAGTTATAGTCAGACCGCCTATAACTTAAAAAAAATATATCTCCATATTTCTACTTAGACTATCTTCTATAGCTCTAAAGAAAAAAATAGAGTAATACTGAAACAGAAATATAGTGAACTTACAACTCCAATCTCAAATATATCCAGGAAGATATCGAGCAGGCTGTTTATTGCATGAAGCTGTATAAAAACCCAATAACTAGGATAATGAAACAAGATTTTATACTTGTTATAGAAAGTCAGAATATAGCTTCTCTAGCAAATAGAATATAATGATTGCTAGAAAATGGGGTATATTCAATATTCAAAGAAATAAGTCTTCAAATCATATTGAAAATGCTGGTGGTGCAAGTCTTTAATCCCAGTACTAATGAAGCAGAGACAGGTAAATCTCTGCTGTTTAAGCTCTACATTAATAACTTAGACAGACAGTATTATGTGGAGTGACTGTCTCAAAAATGTATATAGAAAAGACATATCCTTAGGACATCTCTGGCATATGATACCTATAACGGTCAGATCCTGCTAACCCTGCTCAGGAACAAATGTAGATAAAGCCAAATTCCAGTTTCTGAAATTCCCAAGGCAATTGTAAGAGACACAAATTTAGTTATAATAATAGATTATTACATCAATGTTCTCATTAAGCAGCAGTAGATAAAGAAGACCATGAAATTTTATTAGTAATAAGGTTTTAATGAGATTTTTAAAAATCTTTAAAAGAAGTAGTGATTTCGTTGAAGGGGAAAAATGCTAGAGAAGTGGCAAGGAGGCCATTGGTGAGGCTTGAGGAATGAAAGAAAGAATGCTAGTGAGGCTGAGAAAGAAGAGAAGTGATGTTGAATCAAATGACGCTCATTGGATCTTGTTTCTTGTCGATAGTGAATTATTGGCAAATCCACATTCTGAGTGACTTGAGCAACATGAAACAATTCTGTTTCTACGGAGAGTTTTAGCTGGATATTGACATGTACTTCTTGTTGCTCTGTCTGTACAGATAGTGGAAGCTAAAGAATGTTTGGCATAAAATCTCAGCTTTAAGGTATTATATAGGTAGTATTAGTAGAAGGTTCACAAGCAGTATTGGAAAACATATAGTGATACAGAATTTAGTCTGAAAGAAAAACATCTTATCTAGTCTCCCACCCTGAAAAGCTCCTCAGTTTACAGAATAGCTTCATGGTACGAATCATGCCTACCACGTTAGTAAGACCCTTGTTCAATACTTAAAGAATGATTACAGGCATATTTAGTACATCCCTTGAGCTGCTCAGAATATTAAAGTAATGACTTCCCTTTATTCATCCTTAAAAAGACAGAAGCCAGTTTCACATTTGGAATCAGTGGGAGGTAGCTCAGCATGGAAAAGAACTTTCAGGAACATGATTTTCTGACTTGAGGTAGGCCAAGATGAAAATCTGCAGCACTGGTCATTTCTCACATGAAAGAAATTGTCTTAACTCTTTGTCTAGGAGGTTCTAGTGCAGATATCCCTGACCTGAGTAACCCTTACATGTTGAGATAAGATGAGGTAGAAACTATTTTACGTAGGTCATGATCCTCTGGAATACCCAAGGCACACAAAATGAGCTGCAAACAAGATGTTTTGTTCTTCTGCAGAAATGATGTAGGAATGAATACATCATAATGAATGTGACATTTTGATTACGATAGCGGAGTTGTTTGGAGGTTGTGAGTATACCTTATAGATGAGAACATTTACTCTTTTGTATTGTTTGAGAATTTCATATACGCATATGAAATATTTGAACCAAATCCACCTTTCTCCCATCCTTTCTAAATCCTGCCAATGCCTGCCACATATTACCCTTCACAACATCATGCACTTTTAAATTAAGGCTCCTGAATCCACTCAGCATGACCATCATATACACAGATGTAGGACTATCTTCTGGAGGATGGGCATGAGAGGTGACATCCCTGAAGAAAACTGATACTCTCTTTCCTTCAGCAGTCATCAATTGCCAGAAGGTTCTCATCTAGGTGTAGGACTTCATGAACCCCACCATAGTCTATGCTGGTATTTTGCTGACTCAATGCTGTGTGGGTCGTATGAATATCATCCTAAGTGAGATCATGTGAGAAACAGCCCTGTCGTGTTTGGAAAACACTGCTTCTTGGCAGTTTTCCACTATTTCTTGTTCTTCTGTCTTTCTGTCAGCTCTCCTGTGATAATCTCTAAGCTTCAAGGTGCAGAACCTTTGATATATAGAGAACATTGAATAGTAAGGCTAAGCAGCATTTTAAGATAGTGTTCCATCCATGGTCTACAGTGACTCACTCCATCCAGCAATTGTTCATCAAGGTGATACTTTTTCCCATGATTTTATCTAACACTTGGGCAAGAGGGGGTCTCACAAACCATGCCACAAGCAACGGCATGATAAGTGATTAAATCTTTAGGGTTGCCAGTTGCTGCTGTGTGAAGAAATAAAAGTAAACCCCTTTACTGAGAAAAAAGACCACATGGGGAGGAACGGCTCAATAATGTCAACTGAGCCTATGAAACCTAGCCTTCAACAAAACTGGCATTGGAAGAGAACATCATGAGTTTTATAAATAACTTAAAAGATATTAGTAGAAGAGACCTATTCAAATAAAGAATAATACTGTTTTGTTGATCATTGAGGCTTCCAATTTTTCAAGAAGTCATACAGCAATAAGTAGTAAAGATAAAATGAATATCAATTAAAAATTAGTTAATAATTGTGTGTGGTATGTATATAGATGTTCATGTGGGTGTGTGCATACATATGTGTGTTTAAGTATATTTGAATACTTGTCCCCATACATGTTTAAGTCAGAGGTCACATTGTAGTATCTTTCTTAATTCCACTCTTGCTTATTGTTTTGACAGTGGTTGTGGTAGAGCTGAATCTTAAGAATATGAAATTGAGCTGTCTGGCCAGCATGCTCCAGAGAGTCATCTGGCTTCTCACTAACCCATATCTAGGTTACAGATAACTGTCACCAGGCCCAGTTTGTATAAAGGTGCCAGGGATCCAAAGTCAAGATCAAAGTCCAAAATCAAAATCCAAGATCAAAGTCTCATGGTTACTTGGCGATCACTTAACCAACTAAATTATCTCCCTCAACTCTGTTATATGTTTAACTATATGTTCAAAGTAGGTAGTATGAGTTTATTCAGATATATCCTGTGTCTATTGCCAAAATCACAATGATTACAATATTTTTCATACTCATTGTTAGATTTGTAAGCCCCAAGGTTTGGTCACCTCATAAACAAGTTTTGGTGTGGGGCTACCATTTTCAACATTCCAAGCCTGTCCTCTACTGAGTTTGAGGCTCACAGATTGCACAGACAAGTTCTGCCATGTGATACCTTTCCTTCTGTGCTTAGTCTATATCCATCCTAAATAAATCAAGAATGTCTAACATCCTGGTTCACAAATCTCTGCTGTTAATTGTAAGGACAATATACAGATAATAATGTCAAAGTTCTGACAAAAAGGAGAGGGGGCATCACAAGAAAAATAAAGAAGAGAAGAAATAATACAGCAATATAAACAAAGCATAAAAAGAAAAAAACACATTTTTTCCGTTGCTGTGAAAAAGCAAGAAAACCCGCGCCCACTGTTGTTTGCATTGAATTTGGTGGAGACCAGTAAAGCTACTTTACTACCTATTTTCCCATGTGAGAATGGGACCCTGTGTGTAAATCACTGTGAAGGAAAAATATTCAATTTCTACATTCATAAGGGTGGGTAATAATATTATTTAAATGAGAAAGCAATGATAAACACTGTGGAGTTCACACCATTGTTTGGTGCTGAGACATATGGGCAGGATTCACTCTTGCTACAAATGCAGTAAGGCCTTTGATGGCTAATGTAAACTGGATAAAGTTTTACTTGAATTTTTAGCTGCTTAACAATATGAGAAGTTGGTTCCCAGATTTGTTCCAATTATTTGAAAATGTATTATTTCAAGTCACTCACATCATTTATATTTCCACATTTATTCATTTATCTGGGAGTTTTGTGTGTATGTGTGAGGGGACATGTGCAAACCACAGCACACGCATGTAGGCCAGGGAACATTTGCTACCATCATTTCCTTCATTCCACTGTGTAGTTTCTGGGACCTAAACCCAAGTCATAAGGCAAGGCATAAAGAGCCTTTACTGTTAAACCATCTCAGTGGCTGTATATTTCTGCATTTTAAGCTATGATTAAAAAAAAATTACCCTTTCATAATAACTGAAAGTTTGTATCACTTACACAGAAATTTTAAATCCTAACAAACTGTGAGATATATAAACGCTTTACTTCACTTCCTAAGCACTTGATCCCTGAATAAATCATAAATATTGTCGCACAAAACTATTTTGAGTACTTGTGGTATGTTACTAGTAATCCTTTCAAATAATTCTTTTGAAATCAGTTGGTTTATGCCTGCAAGATTCAATGCTCCTCTTGTGCTGTTTATAACAGAGCTAATCTTTGCTCCTTGAATAATATCAATAGGTATTTTTATCCTTAAGGAGTCTATAGAAAGTCTTAGAAGAGGTCTCCTCTGAGCATAGATGTAAGGGAAGTATTGCTTGTCCAAAGCTTCTAATCCAATGAGCAATTATCTCCCCTTGTTCCCAGCACACAGTAAAAAGAAATGGAAATGTGTTTTATCCTCCTACTTCCCCACTCTCGCCTGTTTGTTCCTGTTTCCAGAATTGCAAATCTATGTTGTTTTGTTCCCTTAAATCCAGAATGCAAATAAATTGTCAGTATTTTAACACTCATGTATTTCATAGTGTGAACATTATTGGCTTCACACAAGAAGACTACTTTCTGTTTTCAGAAACTCAAGACTGAGAAAATAGAGGAAGTCAGAGGCTAGACAGCAGCTTAAAACCCTGTGGGATGCAGATTTAGAGCCAATGAAGAACTGAATGAGGAACATAATGTCATGAAGGCTTGAACAATCCCATCCTCTCCTCTTTCTGTAGGTGTTATTTTGTCAACAAACAATCCCATAGTCCATCAGAAGACTCTAAATTAGGTCAGTGTTCAAAAACCATAGAAAGCCAGCTGTGGGACTTGATTGCCTAGTAAATCAGCATATACAGCCCTGAAAAAAATGGATACATAACTCCCAGATAAATTAGGTATTACAAAAGTTTGTTTTCTTGGGATTAGGGTTCTCCACATCTCTTCCTTGGCATATGTTTCATACTGACCACTCTGAGAAAAAAAAATCTGCTCTGAAAGGATTCCGTCCCTTCCTTTCTCTTCTCTTCCCTTCCCTCCCCTCCCCTTCCTTTTTCTTTTCAGGCATTTTTCCTACAACACTAGGGCAATTATCCCAGAAACCTAAGAATGTAGAAGAAATGTTCTCTTGATTTTTAGAATAATCAAGTTCAAGAAGTTATAGATTTGAAAAAAGGAATCTACTTCCAGGAATCATCCTTGTGCAAATACATTAACCAAAATCTAAACTATTAGAATAATTTATAGTGACTTAAAATACTCTAAGTGTTTGTGATTATTATAATCAAATCAATGTCATGAGAATATTCTACATATCTCTAAAATTTTATACAGTAAAATCTTTCTTCAAATCTTGAAAAGAAGTTTACCATCTTGAATAAATCATAATTTTAAATAAAATATGCATTATCACCAATATTTATACACAAATGCTTATATCATCCAAAATGTCCTTTTAAATGTTATTGTATGAAATAAAATCATATTATTTAGGAAAACAACAATATTGGAATGTAGAGATATTCAAATTCAAAAATTTCGATTTTAATATTTGTACATACAATACAAATAACTGCTTAAGATATTCACTAACATTTAGTGGAATATTCTGTAAAACATGGTTTTTTCAAGAAAATAAAAACAGGATAGACTAAAGAAAAAATATTTCTTCCCTTAGTTACAGTTCTCCTTCATACTGTGAATTGTCTGGTTCCTTCTTTCAGTGTTATGATGTCTGCCACAGCACAAGACTGTATTGTGACTAGGATAGTTCTCACGGTACTCCATCTCTTCTGTCCTGATTGTTCTTTGGGTCAAGATGTGACTGTCAACAAGACTAGATTTTGAATGACCTTGGAGAGACACCTTCAGACATGTCTGTGATGTTGTTTCCTATGATATACAGGTATAGCACTGTTCCAGGGTGTGGAGTTCAAGATAGAATAAAAACAGGAAAGCAAGTTTTTATCTTTCTCTGCTAATGAGGCCAACTGTATCATGCGCCTTCCAACATGTGTTAACTCTATTCAGTCTTAAACCATGGGCCAAAACACACCTTTTATTCTCTAACTTGCTTTTATAAGATATATTGTCATAGCACTGCGAGAATTAGTGAAAATGTTCCTTCTTGCTTTTCTGGTAAATTATTTATGGCTCATCTCCAGAGCTAGATATGAAGATGCTTTGCTGACCCAGAAAATGTAAGGTCATCTCCTTTTATTCCCATGTCTCCTTATAACAAAGAAAATGTTAGGTGAGTGCAAGACTCAATTTTTGATTGGAAATAGAAACTTTAATCTGAACACTGCTTTTTAAGGTTACAAAGTTTGAGAAGAATAGAATTTAGAAAGTAACTAATACGTGATATTTAAAAATAGCCTAAGTACTAGAGTAGATGGTCACAGCATGCTGAAATTAATTTGCAGTGCATGCGTGCATCAGTGCATTAAAGGGTAAGAAGCAGCGACGTGCAGCTGATGTTTCTCACCAGGTGTGATCAGAGGAGAAAAGATGGATGTGCACTCATGGTAAAAGTGACTTGCTAACCAGTACAAAAGCATTTTAATTGTTTAGCAGATGGCAATTAGGCCAGAAGAGCATCAGTTCTGAGTGTGTAACACACCTCCTGAATCGCCGAGAGCCTTTTAAATGTGTGTACTGAGTGGGGAAATTTTCTTCACGGTCATATTAACCAGTTCAGTCGAGGACTGTTTCTGCAAATCACGTTAGGGAGCAGAGGAGATGGCTCAGTGGGTAAGTGTGCTTGCTGTGTAAGTGTGAATGCCTGAGTTTGAATCCCCAGCATTTAGGCAAAAAGGTAGGAAAGGCTACATGGGTCTATATTAATAACTGTGGGTAGTCAAGACAGGAGGATCACTAGGTTAAGTGAGCACCCATACACAAATATAGAGTCAAAGTGAGCTTCTGCATTCTTCTATTGTACTATATCCCCACAAAGAAATAATAAAAACAAACAAACAAACAAAATTAAAAACAAAACACTATATATATATATATATATATTACAATAAAGTTTTAAAGGTGCTTTGATTAAGTCAGGTTTTTATTTCTCCTTTATTTTACACATGAGATTACCACATAGAATATTTCTCACACACGGTATGTTATGAAAATAGTCTAAACTTCAAGGCATTTGATCTTACATCCACTGTAGCAGTTTTAGAATGCATAATTATCCCAGTGTCTTAAACATATTGATTTGAATGTATTATAGTTTTAATGTTCAAAAAGCATATATTCATTATACTTTTATTTAGAAAAGGTCAATCATTCTCAATACGGAATTAAAATTGTTATTAAAATTAATAATAACATGTTTTGTTAGATTGCTTTATGTAAAATTTTTAAAAGAAGTCAAGCTTGTAAAATTGCAGAAACAAACTGGCCTGTTTTGAAAGAGAAAAGTCCCTTATAGGATCATTTATTTTAATACACGGATCCAATTTGCCAGTTAAGTTTTGCAAGGCCGTGGAATCATTAGAGCAGTAGTTCCCATCCTTCCTAGTGCTGTGCACTTTAATGAAATTCCTCATGTTGTCATGACCCACAAACATACATTTATTTCACTGCTACATAATAACTGCAATTGTGCTACTGTCTTGTATCATAATGTAAATATCTGATATGCAGGATATATGATATGTGACCCCTAGAGGGGTCACAAGTCACAGCTTGCAAACTATGATTTTAATAGATGGAGTCTTAAGTGAATACCTGAGGGTGGACTTTCAAGTTTGGTGGCCTAGTCCCTCTTCCTGTCTTCTTTCGCTTCCTGAGTGGAGATAAAATAAGATTCTGTTCTCGCTTCTATCTCTTCTCTACTGTGATAGAGTTTGTTTCCTCTAACTGTCAGTCTAAATAAACTTTTCCCACTTTAGGATGCTTTGTGCTATTCATTAGGTCATAGCGATGAGAAAACAAAATAATGCACATACCAGCCCCATTATTCCCGTCTCCATATTCACAGCACACTTCACAAAGTTTTATCCGTATGAAAAATTCATGAACAATTATTGTTGCTATACACTATAAGACTCTTGGATAAAAAAAAGAGTTATTTCAATTTTACTGAGAGATGGAGAAGACAATGTAGTTAAATTTGAAAACACAAAGCAGATTTAGAAGAAACAAGAGGTATCAGAAGTTAGCATTTGACTCACCAAGAAATGAAAGATACAGAAATTAAGAAAGTTGGCAAGTATTCAACAGAGAAATGAATGTGATAAGCCAAAACACGAATAGTAATCTGTGTCAGAAACCACTTTAAAATATCAATCAGAGGATTTCCAGGAAAAACCTTGAGTTTAGATCAATATTTTATCCTTCCCTGCCCTCCTCCCCCATTCCACTAAGACACTTTGGGTGATCTCAAAAGAATATATAGAGATGGAAAGATTGTGATTTTTCTTGGTGATTAGATTCTCTGGGGTTATATTGAAAGATGGAAAGAGGAACAGTGGAATGACCTTACAAGTTATGTCTTCAAAAGAACAAATAATCCAATAATAAATGGAGTACAGACCTAAACAGAGAACTCTCAACAGAGGAATCTAAAATGGCTGAAAGACACTTAAGGAAATGTTCAGCATCCTAATCATCAAAGAAATGCAAATCAAAACAACTCTTGAGATTCATGTAAGAATGACCAAGATCAAAAACACAGATGACAACTTATGCTGGAGAGGTTGTGGGGTAAAGGGAACATTTCTGCACTGCTGGTAGGAATGCAAGCTGGTACAGCCCCTTTGGATGTCAATGTGGTAATTTCTCAGAAAATTAGGAAACAACCTTCCTTAAGACCCAGTAACACCACATTTGGGTATATCCAAAGGATGCTCAATCGTGCCACAAGGACATGTGTTCAATTATGTTCATAGCAACATTGTTTGTCGTAGCCAGAGCCTGGAAACAACCTAAATGCCCCTTTACTGAAAAATGGATAAGGAAAATGTGATACATTTACACAACAGAAAAAAATAATGACATCTTGAATTTTGCAGGGAAATGGATGGAGCTAGAAAACATCATTTTGAGTGAGGTAACCCAGACTCACCAAGACAATTATCACACATATTCACTCAAAAGTGGTCTTTAAACACAAAGCAAAGAAAACCAGCCTACAAACCACAATCCCTGAAAACTTAGACAATGAGGACCCTAAGAGAAACATACATAGATCTAATCTACACGGGAAGTAGAAAAAGACAAGATCTTCTGAGTAAATTGGGAGCATGGGGACCTTGAGGGAGAGTTGAAAAGGAGGGAAGAGGCAGGAAGAGGAGCAGAGGAAAATTTAGAGCTCAATAAAAAAAAAATACAAATTGAAAATCCCTACAGGATGATGAGGATGGTGTCAATAAAGGTTAAAGAATGAATGTAAAGCTACCAAGAATGAGCATATCAGACAACATAATGTTAGAATCATCTATAAAGAATCTACGACATAGAGACAAGTAGAAAAACTTGAGCCTAGGAACAAACTATTAAACTGTATTCTCCCATTTCTTCATTGCTCTATAGTTTCTGCTTAGAATTTCTGCCCTGCTGGATTTCTTCTTTGTCTTCCCTAGATAATGGGCTGTTACCTTTGAGCTGAAATAAACCCTTTATTTTCCAAGGTGCTTGTGACCAGAAGGAATAATTAGAACAGCAAGTAAAAAAAGCAACAACTAAAAATATAAACCCTAGGAAGTGTAATTTTGCTCAGACTAAAAGTATATTTCTCTTTTAAAAGAATCATTGTCCACCTCAAAATGGTTTACCAATGAGTATCTGAAAAGGATAACAGATACTGTTACCTTGTTTCCATTCCCTTCTGTGTTTGTGTGTATGCCTGTTCATGTATCTTTCTGTAACATAGATCTATGAATTAATATTTTACATGGATTTACTTTAAACTATAGTTATCTCTCTAGTTAATATCTTTCTGAACTTCTACCTTCTCTTACCTCTCCAACTGAATAGTATATCTCTTTTTGTTGCTCAGGCCCGAGTCTTGACTTAATTGTCAGTTTCTTTATTCCCAACATCTCTGTGTATCAAGACACATTAAAGATATGATGTGTCAAATTTTCTTTACATACTCTTCAGTAATTACTCCAGGACAAACTACCACCACCTTAGGCCTGAAATATTCCATTTTTCTCCTGATCAGCCACTCTGCTGGTGTCTTCTCCAACTCTGCACATCAAAGCCACAGTGAAATGTGTTTGCAGAAGTCAACTGGAAGCTGTACCTTCTCCTCCAAAATTCTTTATGGTCCTCATCTTCATGTGTGAATCCAAATGCTGCACTATATCTTCAGGATCCCCAAGCTCTGTCCTCAGGCCCCAGCCTTACCTGCTGTCATTCTAGCTACACTTGGCCTGCATACATCTTGACAGTACTGGGCCTCGATGCCTACACTTGCCTTCTGTGAAGGAGTTCCCTCAGTTTGCCACCTGGATAGCTTCTTCATTTACTCCACATCCCTTCCCAGTTTTCATCATATCAGAAAAGTTAGCACAACAATCAAGAAACAGCAGCTAATCTTGCTCTGTCCCTCTGTTAATTATTTTATCACATCTACCATCTGACGGCGTCTATCTTCTTATTGTTCTTTTAACCTTCCACTTGATTATAATTTTGTGAAAGTGCACAATTATTTTTGTCCACATTCCCATATGCTAGACCAGAAATTGGGACAACAAAGTAGTGAGATAATATGTTTGTTGAATGAGTAGATAATTAATGAAACCACTGACAAAAAAAGGCTTGACTATGAAGGTCATTTGCTTGTATTTTAGTTCATTTTTCTAAGAAATGTACAGTTTGAGGAAGCCAATTGCTAAATGTATTACAAAGTTGTATATTCGAAATCTAATGCAAAATATTACCACAAAAGTATGGTCTGAAACTTCGAGAGGCCCCTTTAAATCACTCCCCATTTTCAAGCATATTGATTTGTCTTAATTATGTTTTGAGAACAATATGCTTTTACTTACCCATTTCTTCTACCATTGGCTTTGCTTGGCTTATTTTATGGAGTTTTTTTTCTTGTTTGTATTAGTGGTTAGGCCCTAGAACACGGTTCTACCAATTTGGTCAAGTCATAATGACCCCCCCCCCATGGTATATATACTCAATATTTTTGGTTAACTATCCAAGAAATAGTACAACTACAACATATAGAAGAAAAGAAAGAAAGAAAGAAAGAAAGAAAGAAAGAAAGAAAGAAAGAAAGAAAGAAAGAAAGAAAGAAAGAAAGCTGTTTTGAGAATTGTTTTGTTTTTGGTTGGAAAGAAATGGGAAGAAATGTCTTTAAACATCACTCAGAGGGAAGGAACGGTATTGCTTAGGAAACAACATGGGCTCTAATCTATTCAATATTTAAAAGTCATATTTTCTAAACAAAATTGTTGTCACCACGATTGATTATTTAAAATGGGCTCTCTCAAGAAAGCACTGGATTTATATTTATGGAGACGTTTATTGCACACTAAATGCCAAGTAAAGTTTATAAAAAATATCTTTATTGAAGTCTACCCACAGTGAAAGGCATTTTCTATTAGCAGTATAATTAGATCATAATTATGTAAGCAATAAATGCATAATTATGTTTTTATTCTTACAATATTAATATTGTATACAAAGTTGGCTATGGGGCTGTAAATGATATTGACAAATTAAATCAGCATTTCCCTATGTGGTGAATGTGAATTTCAGTTAGGAAGAGATATTTATAAAACTGAAATGTGAAAAGTTCTACTAGTAGCACACACTCCTTGTCCCTTTCTGTTATGCTAATAGATGATAATTTCTCATAATTGGGGTGAAGACAGCACTACACTAAAAGCATCTAAAATTTATCACTGGAAGTTAGATTGGTCCCTTCTATTCATGTACTTCAGTTCATTTGAACATGAATACAGATAATTACTATTCTACTATCAATCTGTTTTGTCTCTCAGAATTTAACTGTTTCATTAAGGTAATGAGAAGTTCCAGATAACTTGCTTATTGGAGAAAAGAGCAGTTCTAAAAAAATGTTAGGTATATAATGGATATTATTTGTGCACATAATGCCAGGGCTCTTAAAGCTGAGTCAGGATGATTGACTATGAAAGGCTAGTGTGGGCTATGTAAAAGTTAAATGTCATCTTGGGTGATGTACAGAGACATTGTGTCTCTCTGCTCCATTTTATTTCCTTGATAGAGATCCTGAGCTGTGTAAAACAGAGAACACAGCCAAGAATACATGAGTCACTTTGTGCTCTTAGCTGCAGATGCAATATGGCCAGCTCCCTCAAGTGTCTGTCTCTGCAACTTTTCTAACATGATGCACTGTGCCAGAATAAACTGTTTCCCCTTAATTTGTTTTACTCAGATTTCGGATTACAACAGAGAAAGGAGGTAATCCACACATGCTTTCCCATGTATATGATCTGATGCATAGGGCTACTGAGCCTCAGAACTTAGACAGAACACTGAAAAATGACACTTGTCTTACCTCGTCACCTGGCTGATTGTCACCTATGACTTTGCCATTATTATTCAGAATCTCCAAAGCATATCATTAACCAAGAAAAAAATATTTGAAATATGGTTTGTACTGAAGATGTATTGCTATGAAAAAATGTTAAGCAACATGATCATACATTGGAGACCACCTGTGTACACTAAAGATCACAAAATATAGATTTTAAATCATTTGCATGATTTGGAAACTTCAAATTTCAAAGTCTGCTCTTAAATATTTAGCCCATAAAAGGCACAGAAAATGATACAGGACTTCAGAAGATATTTTAAATGGAGTATTCCTGTAGTTCGAACTCAAGTCAAGAAACATGAAATTGTCTGCACCATCAGTGCCTTATCCCTGAATCTCAGTTCACTCACAGTGCCCTCCCTCCCTGGAGAATCAAATTGTCCCTTTGCTTGTTAACACAGTTGTATGCTTGTGGGTGCATATCTAAACTTTCATCTATTTTTTTTTCTTTTGAAAAGGAAATTGTTGACTTTTTCATAGTATGCGTGTGGCATATTAATTTTTCCTGTCATCTTCACACATTCTAGAAACATCAGGGATAGGTATCAGTGAGGGATTGTCTAGAACAGACTGGACCTTAGCCAAGTCTAGGTGGATTTAAGTTCATTGATAAGGAAAGACATTAGTCTTAGTTTATGGCACTGTTACTAAGCATAGGTTCCTAAACACATAAAAGGGAAAAGAATGAGGTAATAAACTGATTTCTGCTGCTGAATGTGGATACAGTGTGTCCCGTTAACTTCTCTCAGTGATGAACAGTTACCTGGACCTATGTGCAACAGCAACCCCTTTTCCTATAAGTTGTCTTTGTCAGGATATTTATTACTGTAACGGGGAGCAAACAGGATGTAGCATCTTGCATTCCTGCCAGCAATGTTCAGAGCGAGCCCTTCCCTCTAAGTCCTCTCCATATTTTGGTGTGGCTGCTAATATTTTCTAACCACTCTGACTGGTGTAGAATGACCTTTCCCTGTGAACTTAAGCTGATATTTAAAAACAGGTTGGATAAGATTCACCATGATCTGCATAAAATCTAAAGTGTCGTGTCTTTTAACATCCAGTCAATGAATGGACTTTTTAATGATTAGATATTTTTAATTCTAATTTAAAGAATACATTTATTTTCTCATTATATGTATATTGAGGGAAGTTTTCTGTTTGTTACTTGCAAGTATAAAGATAAGAAGACAACCTGAGGGACTTGGTTCTCTTCTCCACTGTCTGGGTCCCAGGCATCAAACTCAGGTCTTCAGGCTTAGTGGCAAACACTTTTGCCACAGAGGCACCTCATCAGTCTCAAATTCTTTTCTAGATCTTAGTCCTTTGAATGATATATTGCAGGACATACTATCTGATACTCCACACTTTCACTTTTGTCCATTAACAAAGACTTCCTCTGGTTGAAAGAATACTTTGTAATTGAGTCTAGTAAATTTATAACAACACCTTTATCCTTTGAGTAGGTGGTCTGTGTTAGTTGTAAAAGCTTTTCATCTATCATCCTTTCAATGATTTTATTGAAGTTCTTTCCTGTTCAGTTGTTGTTCTTTTTGTATCATTTTAGTGTTTTCTCTCATTTTCTTAGTTCCTTATGCTCCTTTCATTGTGTACATTTAAAAAATATATAGGTTGGAAGTGAGGACTACTGAGAATTCAAGAACAATGGCAATGGGTTTTTGATCCTACTGCACGTATTGGCTTTGTGGGAGCCTGATGGAGGTGGGTCTTGTAATAATAAAGAAACTGCCTTGGCCCTCATAGGACAGAAAATTAGGTAGGCGGAGTAGACAGAGGAGAATGCTGGGAAAAAGAAGCTGAGTGAGTCGCCATGATGCTCCCACCCCAGACAGACGCAGGTTAAGATCCTCTCTGGTGAGCCAGCTCATGGGCTACACAGAATATTAGAAATGGGTTAGAACAATATGTAAGAGCTAGCCAATAAGAAACTGGACCTAGCCGGGCCAGGCAGTGTTTGAAAGAATACAGTTTCCGTGTAATTATTTCTGGGTATAAGCTAGCCATGCGGGCGGCCGGGTGCCGGGGACGCAGCCCTGCCGCTCCTATTTCAACACATTGCGCCCAACGTGGGGCTAAATCCACTTAAAAACCTGAGAAGGCTTAAAAATAAGGGAAACAGAGTTTAACACAGATTTTTGCTGTTTTGTTGGTGACATGCTGTAGAGAGATTCCTGATTCAGCAACAGCAGCAGAGAAAAAAAGCTGCGTCATTTTAAAGCGCGGCTTCCTGGTGCTATGCTGCCAGCGTGAACTCTGGCTTTAAAGCATTTCAAGGCTTTTATGGGACTGGATGTTTCTGTTCCCACTTGGGATCGGAGGAGATTGCTCTGAGACCTGCCGATGGCTCAGCGTTCCCTGCCTACACCTGGGCAGATGGCGGAATCAGGCTTAGGCAGGCGGAAGAGCATGGCGGATTCCTGCTGCCATACAGAGACGCGTTTTCAGACTGCGCAGTGCTCTGCGTGTCAGATTTGGCTGTAACTTGGATAAAAAGAGTTTCTGTGCTGCACACTCAGTCTCAAAATTAAATTGCTGATTGCGGCTCCAATGTAAACTGCTGTTTGCCTGTAACTGTGCTCAGCTCAAAAGCACCAAATGACTCTGAGGCAGGAGCGGCTGCTCCTTGCTGAACTGTGCTGATCTCAGGCAGGAACTACCGTAATTACCTTAAAACCGTGCAGTTAAGGTTTAGACTGGGCAGGACACAGGCAGTACCGTATTACCTATACATGGTGCAACTTAAGTTTTTAAGAAATGCTTAACATTTTAAGAAATGCTCCTGGATAATAAAAAAAAAATTACAGATTCACAGTAAAACAGATTCAGACACCGTTGGATGAATGTACGTAGGCTTGGGGAAAAAAAGAGAATATAAAGAATAAAGTTAATGTCTTAAAAAGAAAAAGGGTAAAGTCTTTAAAGAGACAGAGTACAGAAGTACAGATAGTTATAGATTAAGAGAAATAAAGAAAAATAAGCCACGTAAAAATGAAAAATTCACAGAGAGTCTGGATTATGTACATTGTGTTTTCTTTAAAATTTTTGACTGTGAAGGAGCTAAGTACAAAGAGACATTTTATTATATGGGCTGCTAAGCTGAACCTGCACATATGTTCTAAAGGTATCTTGACTTCAAAATTTGGATCTAAGGATATGATGCTTTGGAGAGGGTCTTCTTTTGTTTCCACAGAGGATGTGACCCTATGGATTGCATCTATCCCGGTATGGTATGATAGACCACGCCCTCCTGAAAGGTTGCTGTGAACACCCTCAAAAAATTACTTCACTCAACTGCCAACCGAGATGAACCTGACACACAGGTTACACCCTAAATGATCTGATTAACAGTGCCCCCATTCAGCAGGAAGCAGTTTGGAGAGAAAAAACTACGCCCATGTTCCCAAATATTGTTTATAAATGTTCTTTTACATTTAAAGGGGGATATGATATAGATATGAATAATTTGCATTGGTATGGATTTTAAGGTCAATTTTGTTATATGTATATGTATTTTTGAACTTGATTAAGGTATTGTGATTATGTAGTTCACTTAAAATGTAATGTATAATTAGGAAATATAGGTTGTTAATGGATAATCATTGCTAATAGTTAAGCTTGTAGTCATGTTAGTTAGATTTTCTAGATATATAGAGATATATTTCAATTAGATAGGCATTCTTCATATCTTTCAAAGACTGCAGAATATGGCATTTAAAATATTTTAATAACTTAGGACTTTTCATGACAAGGAGACACGTCTGCTCCTGGCAGCACCAGCTACTTCAAGAGGAAGATGGGCATCGAAGAGGATCCTTATGGAGTTGGATAGTCATTTGGGCAAGAAACTGCTCTTGCCTGGACTGTTGCATAAACTGGACACAGAGAACCCTCAGAGAGAGGACTGCTGAACTTGCCTAAAGGTGAGATGGTCTTTCGGGGTTCCTGATTCATGAAAGAGTCTACAAGACATTCTACAGAACACAGCAGAAAGTGACTGAACTGTCTTTAAAATTTCCTGCTTCATGGAAATGTATCTGGATACCATGGGCCTGTAGGCCGAAGATGGATGCCCCAACGGTACAGAGGAACTTTGGGTGACTGTCCAGGCAGCGAGATGTCTCTGTCATTTCTAGAGTTTTCTTATTTCTTGTTTACTTAGATAATATTATATCCTTCTGGAGTCTTTGATGGAGTTGAAGAATAAATAGTTATAGTTTTCCTTAGTTATGATAAGAGATAAAATAGATATAAATATTGTAACTGTAATTCTTACTTGATAACTGTTTTGTTATATGTAATTTTACTATGCTAAAGTTAAAGCCTTTCTTTTTTGTTTAAACGGAAAAAGGGGAAATGATGTGGGAATGATTTCTTACTAATAAAGAAACTGCCTTGGCCCATTTTATTGGATAGAAAATTAGGTAGGCGGAGTATACAGAAGAGAATTCTGGGAGAAAGAAGGTTAGAGGAGGAGTCGCCATGATGCTCCCACTCCAGACAGATGCAGGTTAAGATCCTCTCTGGTAAGCCAGCTCATGGGCTACACAGAATATTAGAAATGGGTTAGAACAATATGTAAGAGCTAGCCAATAAGAAACTGGACCTAGCCGGGCCAGGCAGTGTTTGAAAGAATACAGTTTCCGTGTAATTATTTCTGGGTATAAGCTAGCCATGCGGGCGGCCGGGTGCCGGGGACGCAGCCCTGCCGCTCCTAATTTCAACAGGAGCCCAAGCAGTTTGGTTGCTCACCTTACTAGACCTGGATGGAGGTGCGTGGTCCTTGGACTTCCCACAGGGCAGGGAACTATGATTGCTCTTTGGGCTGATGAGGGAGGGGGACTTGATTGGGGGAGGGGGAGGGAAATGGGAGGCAGTGGTGGGGAAGAGACAGAAATCATTAATAAATGAATAAAAAAATAAAATAGCACAAAAATATATAGGTTATGAAGATGGATATCAGTTTTCAATATTTTATTCCTGTTATTATGCTATGTAATTTTATTTTTATTTACTGTCAGTTTTAACAGTCAGATTATAATTGAAGATTGCATTTCTTCATTGTCTTCAGACAGAGGCTCTCTTTGTAACCCACAAAACTTAGGTCAACATTTTCCTATCATGATTTCCCAGGTACTGAGGTTAGGGGCAGGAATGTATAGCCAGGCCTGGCACTTTTATGTTTTACACTTGGTTCTTGAAATGGCACTCTGATTATGATTTAATGAGTGGAGGCTTTTCTTCTTATATACATTATGCATTTAGTGTTATAAATTTCCATCTTACCAGTGCTTTCTCTGTAAACCATAAAATGCCCTTAAATAAGATTTTCATTTTCATTTAGTTTAATATGCTTCATCATTTTCTTGAGACTTATTTTTGGTTCACATCTTTTTAAAGGGTATATCATATAATTTCCTATTATGGAGAAAATTTTGTGTGAAAATGCAGGAGTCTAATTTCTTCAATTTTGTTGTTAACACTTAAATGGTTTCCCTGTTGTGATAAATTTTTGACAAAAAAAAATTAGCTTGGAGGAAGAAGAATGTACCTTGGTGCTTAGTTCCAGGTTCAAGTACTTTGTGAAAAAGGTTTTCTTGTTTGCAGGAGATGGAAGCACCTTGTTTTATTACATAAGTGAATGATGAAGAGCAGAGAGTGATGAATTCATGCTAGAATTTAGCTTGTATTTTCTATTTAATATAATTTGGTATATCAGCAACAGAGTGGTCCTGCCCACAGTGAAGTTGATCCTATATCAAGAAACACAATCAAGAAAATCCCCCAGAATCCCACCTCTCAGGTGTTTACAGATTTCATTGAGTTGACATTACTACACATCATATCACTTAAAGAAATATACCTTCATCATTTCAGAGTGCAAATGAAGGTTTCATCTTTCCGTGACATCTTGATTGGCAACATGGAAAGGATGGTGCTCATTGGACTTTATGATAAGGATGGTGCCTAGTCAAGGGCTATGAAAAGCCTGGATGTTGGGGATTTCTGCACAGTCATCCTTCAGGGAATTAATCATTCCAAGTCGGTGGACAAGCATAGCAAGCCCATGTTCTTGACTGCTGTTGTAGTATAGCAAATCCCTTTCCTGCCCAACCCTGAAATCCCAGCTCTTTACTCTGCTTTTACTGACTCTACTTTAATGGCAATATTAAGAGAGCTTGTCACAGCCTCTGGATAATGCATGTCTTCTCCCCTCATAGCTGTTTCTGGAGCAGGTGACAGTGGGGAGGGTTTTTTTGTTTTTCTATTGGTGCTTGGGTAATAGCACTTGTTCTATCAGTGTGGTTTCTGTTCACTTGTTTGATTTTTTTTCTTTGTAGATTTCCTTAGGCTAGAGAAAGCTCACATTTTTTTTTTCTTCTTAGCTTGACATTTCTGGGCTATTGACTCCTTTATGTTTAAACATGAAACATATGAAGCAAAATGCAAATACAACAAACACAATAACAGGGGAATTTCCACAATTTCATATCTTAAGTCCCTCAGTTACCCTGCTTTTTATGTCTGTCTTTAAAAGACTCACAAATTTGACTTATGCGTGATAGCTATGGATTTTAGATCTCTTTAGTAGAAAAAAAAAACAGTGCAAACTATATTCATTCTATTTTTTTTAGAATTTTATAAAGTCTAAAGTTTAGATTTTGAGTAAAGAAGGAAGAGGAGGAGAAGAAATGAAGAGAAGTACTTGCTAAAATGATTAAATTATTCCAGTGCAAATAAATTCATTACTGACATATTTGCAGATGCTTCTCCACATTTTTATTTTCTATGGAAACCATCTAAGTACTAACTAGATTGAAATTTACATGAAAATCAAATCTTAGTCAGGACTGTTACACAGAAATTCTGTCTCAAGAAAACAAACACCCCCCAAAATAGATCAACAAATCTTAAAGTCAAATAAAGCATTTTCTTAGTATCATGAGAAATCATTTAATAAATATGATTAAATGGTATTGATTTAATCATATCTAATAGATTTTATTAAGCATATTCTTCAAGCATAAAGAAATATAAAAGGTTGCAGTATGCATTATTCATTTTAAGTTGGGCACTAGCTAATTTTCACATGAATCCAGAAACCTGATAAACAGGTGTTTTTACCCTTTTTTTTCGGTCTTACGTCGGTAACACTGTGTTCTGTGTTAACTGATGTGGACATTTTTCTGCTATAATTTTAGTCATCTAATTTTGATTTTCTAACAGGCTTCACAACCTCCTGGGGAAGCTAATTTGTGAATTCCTACATACTACTTAGAATTTGTATGCACTCTTTAGATTTGAATGTTGGAAAGCGTAGATAAAAAAGTCTTTGCTTAAAAAATTTTCATTATTTTTTTCTCTTAGGGTTGTGCGCGCGTGTGCGCGCGCGCGCAAGTGGGTGTTAACCTGCAGAGGCCAAGGAACATCATGGTTTTACTCTCTCATCACTTAGCTTATTATATTTAGACAGTGTCTTTCACTGAACTTCAAACTCGGCTGGCTGTGAGCCAGCACCAGAGCCAGCAAACCCCCTGTCTCCACACTTTGAAGACCGGATTATAGGTGGGTATGGCCACATCTTACATTGATGTAGGTTCTGGGCTTTGAAATCAGGATTTTGTTTGAGTAGCAAGCATTCTTGCCCACTGAAACGATTCCCTGAGTTTTCTAATTATTATTACTTTAAATATGCATTGCTATTTTTTCACTGGATAATATTTTTATAGAAAATTTTAGTTGATGACCAATAGTTATTGGTATTCAGATTTTTCTTAAAATCAGCTTGTTTCTCTGAATCACATCTGTCTTCCTTCCTTCCTTCCTTCCTTCCTTCCTTCCTTCCTTCCTTCCTTCCTTCCTTCCTTCCTTCCTTCCCTTTCCTCTTCCTCCTCCACTCCTTTCTGTCTTTCTCTTTCTGTCTCTCTCTGTCTCACCCACCTTTTTCTTTCTGTCTTTCTATCTCTGTCTCTTTCTGTGTCTCTATTTCTGTTTCTCCTCTCTATCACCCTATACCCTGTTTTATTCTTTCATAAAGGCTATATAATCCATTCAGTGTTTATTGTGTGTGATCATCACTCTTAGGAACATGTCACGATTCTCTATGATGGATGTTTGTCACCTGTCAGATTTGTATTTCCCTGGGATTAATGTTTGTATTGTGTCATGAATATTCAAGTATTTTCTTCAATTTTTCTTGAAATTGAAATTATCATCCATTTTAGCTTACATTTCTCTCAATATGTATTGCTCTCACACTCCTAGTTTTATCTGATTAGTAGGGTTTTTTTTTTGTTTTTTGTTTTGTTTTGTTTTGTTTTGTTTTTTTGAGACAGAGTTACTCTGTAGCTTTGGAGCCTGTCCTGGAACTTGTTCTGTAGACTGGGTGGCCCGGAATGAAAGAGCTATCCTCTGTTCACAGTGGATCAGGCTAGCCTCCAACTCTGAGAGATTCGCCTGCCTCTGCCTCTTCAGTGCTGGGATTAAAGGCATGAGCCACCATCACCTGGTTATTCTAGTGTTTCTTAATCTGTGTTCTTTCTTTCTCTTCTTCCTTCCTTCCTTCCTTCCTTCCTTCCTTCCTTCCTTCCTTCCTTCTTTCTTCCTTCCTATTTTCTTCCTTCCTTCCTTCCTTCCTTCCTTCCTTCCTTTCTTTCTTTCTTTCTTTCTTTCTTTCCTTCTTTTATTCTTTCTTTCATGCTATGCACTTTATTTTTAATGTTACCATAGTTTGGATGAAGATTCTACTTTGGGCCAAACACATCAAAAGGTGAACTATGGCCTTTTTCACTAAACCAATACAACTTCTAGCTGTGTTCAAAACACTTATCCTTATATTCACAAAAGTGTAGCTCTCAACCCTCATCAAAGAAGTTTCATTTTGCAGCAGATTAAAACTGCTACCGAGATAAGCTAATAACTGATTGTAAGTGCAATGTCTACCCATAAGGCTCACAGAACAGAGTGGTAGAGGCCCAAAATTGTTCTAGGAGTTTAAGGACCATTAATGTCTGATGTTAGATAGTATTTCATAGATTTGATAAGGAAACAAAAACAAAATCTCAATGATATGATTTCTTAAAAAGAACTGCATAATGACAGTACTGGTTGGCATGGCAACATGAATGCAGTTCATTCCTTAAGTTCCTTCTCCTCTATGAATACACGCACACATGCACACGCGTGCACACATCCACATACCTGTGTCCTTACAAGCGTCAGTATGTGTGATCATGTCTGTGTTTGAGGGTGTGTGGGAAGAACAGAAGACTGATTATACGTTTAGAAATATGAAAAACTGCCCTAAATGTATGCAATTTTGATAGTTCAACTTTTATTTATTTATTTATTTTTTGAAAGACACTCCTTGATACAGCTGCAAAGAGACGAAATTCTGGCTTGCCTGCTCTGTCCCTCATTGCTTCTCCCGAAACAAAGTTTGCTCTACTCTTGGGTAGCCTTAACTGTAGCATCGCATAAGCATTTGTCTTACAAATATTTTGACTTCACTTGTTAAACAAATTTAGCCAATAATGACATTTAATTATTATCAGGGGCTTTGGTAAAACTCTGCTCCCTTAGAAAAAAAAAAAAACCGATTAAGCTCTGAGGAGCAGCCTAATGCTTTCAAGACTTGAGGTTTCGACTATCCCTGGAGAGTTTTCACGTGCCCTACTCTCCCAGAATCAGTTTAGACTCTTCGTTAATGAAGATGTGTTACTCCCACAGAGACGTGCATGTGACCATGTAGAGGCTAAAGAATACAAATTAATAGCTTGTTAACACATGAGAATAGCAATGGATCACCCACCTAAAGAAACAGTGTGGATTGAAAACCAGATGTCATAGCGAAGCATTGGTGTTGGGTAAAGGAGAATTGGTAAGTACTGGAGAATATAGACAAATAAAATAATTGCAAAATAAGCTTCATTTTGGGGGCGGGAAGAATAGAGCCTCTGATTTTGTTCATGCAGGGATTGCTCAGTGTTAAGCAATATAATACTTTTGACATGCGGGTTCCTGTTTTGTTCAAAACCTAACCATCACAAATTTCTCTATGAAAATCAATCCACCCAGACATTGAAACTATTTTCTAAACTAGGATTTGAGAAATTATTCTAAAATTTTCTAGAGGTTATTAAGCCCTATTTAATTCTGTTGAAAACACAAGTTACCAAGATACCTTGTACTCTTGAGACTCCCAAATATCTGCACTTTATTACCTCAGATGCTCTAGAAATTAGATTAGAGTGGGGGAATGAATTTCGCCAACTTTATTTTACCTAATTCGTGTCACAGAGGAAATAAGGAGGGTTTCCTCAAAGAAATACTACTATGATGAAGAGAATAAAGGTATAAATAGCTTCAAAATCTCCTCTGTATATTGAGGTAGAAAATATTGGATTTCTAGAACTTGACTTCCTAATAAAATCCATCTAGTTAAATAAGTATCAACACAACTCAGCAGTTTTCCATTTGACATAAAGACAATAATTATTACCAAGCAGCATGGCCTCCTCTTATCTCCCTTGAAGTCTTCTGTTCATAAGGAATCCCATCACTGACATCTCTGTGAAGCATAATATTTCCCTCTGAAATCATTGCCTTATCTTTCGGATATGTTTTTGATATAGAATTCCCACACAACTTCACATGCTGAAGTCATATATGCCAGCTAGTGGTCCCACATTTGGAGATGCAGCTATGAGGCTGCCGAGATGGGGCTATGACAGAGAAAGTAGTTCACTGACGAATTGCTCAGAAGATAGATTTTGGCACCTACCCCTGTTCTGTCTCTGCTTTTCAGGTGTCATGATCAGTAGAGGGTTTTCTTGTCTTCTGCCCTCCTGACATAGCATGCTCCATTATTTCAGTCCAACAGTCACAGAAACTGCTCATCTGAACCGAACACTTTGAATGCACTAGCCAAAATAAGTAGTTCTTTTTATCTTTGTTATTCTAGATGTCTGTTTCAGTGATGTCACCCTGATTATCCTACTTTCAAGGCATGGGATGTCACATATTACCCAGCTCCTAAAGATTCTGCTTGCCTTTCCATGTTTAAAGCATTATTAATATAAAATGTGCAAATATCCGTAGGCAACATTTTAAAATGTATTATATTGTCATTAGTTTAACCATGTAAAACCTCATTCACTCAATTCACTGTTTCTGACGTGAAGATCACACACAGATCTCCATTTAAACATACATAAGAACATAAATAGCCAGACGGGATATTTTAAGTGGTATTTAACTCACAATTTGTGTATGCATATTTTGATTTCTTTTTTTTTTTTCCATTTCTTCAGTTTGGAGCATCTACAACTAGAGTTTATTTCTGCATGCAAAATTGAATAATTACAGATTGCACATGCTCCCTCAGTGTCAATCTCAGATATTAAAGTGGTTTCATATTAAAACAGTTAGTAAGAAGTACATATTCATGTTACTTGCTATTTGGAGCATAGGAAGAGAATTCTGCAGGAAAGAATCCTGAAGCCAGCAAATCCCTCAGGCTCTCTGCTGTATTTGGAGAGCTAAGAGTGGCCCTCCAACTACATTCATTAGAATTAGCTAACTCTTTTCTACCTTGAAGAACCCTTAAAGCTGTTTATGTTCTCTTTCTAAATATTTATTAATGAATATCTATTTTAGTTACATGGAAGTTCTCATTGTAATTTTGTGTAGAAAAGTAGGAAGGACAAATTCAACAGTGTTAAAAAAAATTCCAATGCTTCTTCATGAGTAGGGCAAGACAAGAGAAGAATACAATTGCCGTATAGCATTCAAAATTCATTTTCTGAAATGAGCCTAAATTTATTATTTTCCATGGACATTCCAGCTACAGTTCTGAAAGTAGGGCTCACTTGATCGTAGGCACGTTGAACTAGCTAAAATCCTAAAATAAGAACTGTTTTTTGTTTTGCATTGACTCACAGTTTTTATAAGTTGCCATTGTGTTATAAATGTCTAAATTTTAATATCAGAAAAAAGTATTTTTCAGATTCCATGGAGTTTATAATTTGGTATCATAAATTTTAAATGCCAAATACCAGAGAAAGAGAAATATTTAGGCTCCATGTAATTTAATTTGCTTTAATTATCCCTACAAGCACCTAGCAGTGGCTACTGACGATGCTGGACTGGAAGCCTAGATATTTTCTCATTTCTGTTCTAAAGTTTGTCATCCTTTGCAAAGGGAGACTTCAGGAAATTTATTATTGAGACATGTCTAGGGTTGGCCTCAACAAAATCAGCTCTTGCCAAGTTAAAGACATGAGAACTGAAAAAAAGAAACTGAGTAAAGAATATAAAGATGCATAAAAATAATAAGACAAAAAAAACATAAAATAATACCAGGAAGGCATTTCAGTAATTACTGAAATCACCTGCCTTTAATTTTCTACAGCTTCTATACCCAACATAAATGGGTGGGGTGGAGTAGAAGAAGGTAACAAAACACTTTATTAACATGATACAAAGGATAACTCACACAGTCAATCACTTTATCACTCTGCAACATCAAATAATTAGCATTCTGTTGTCTAGGGAACAAAGCTGCTCTAGGACGTGTATTTTAAACACTGCCCTTCTCCAGGTGACCTCATAGTTCAAAATGAACAAAAGTACATTTACATATCTGACCACTTGTCAGGATGGCATGGAGCTATCTTAATTTAAAATAAATACATAAATAAAAACAAAGCAATTACATCCTGAGTTGGCACATACAACTATGCTTGTCAGTCTCCAAACTCTCTGTCAGACAAGGTTGAAATGGGCCTGCATTTTTTGGCCTCCACAGAGACGTAATTAAGAATTTCCAGGTTGTGTGTGGTGGTTCACACCTGTTACTCCATCACTTGAGAGGCAGAGGTAGGAGGGGGATGGTGCATTTGAGGGCAGCCTGGTATTCAAAGCAAGATACTGTTTCGAAACACCAAACTTATGTAGACTAAACAAAACAAGACTGATACAGAAGAAAAGTTTGTTTGTTTGTTTGTTTTTTTTTTGATTATTCAAATAGGTAATGGGATCGCTGAGTTTTTTAGTATACTGGGATATATAATTCTAAGCTTTAGAAATGCATTTAATTGCTTTGTAATTTTGATTCTACTATCAGACTATAATGAACGAGTCAAGGTACAGTTTTAAATAGGGATCATTATCGTCATCCAACAACAGGCATTTTCTTACTGCATATTATAAGGAGAAAATTGCATATCTCTTGGTCTGTGGGTGGAATCAATAGATTCCTAAGTTCCCATTGTCATTCCCAAGAAGGCAGAGGAGACTACATAATTATAATATAACAACCACCATTATTAATTGAAAAATAATCAAAACTTTGTTGCTCAAAGATACATAAAGGAAGTTGTAAATTTACAAATGTGCCAAAGAACCATATAGGATTCATTTAAGAGTCAATGGATCTGACATGTTAGAATGAGAGAGAAAAGCACGTTGTTTATAAAATGACCACGTATTGGCTAGTCATGTTTTCTCTTTAACATTGATTGTAGGCATGAATGCATCACAAGAAATAGAGTAAGCAGAAACTAATAATTCTCTTTTAAAATATTAAGGGAAGCCAGTGGATAATATAGGATATTCTACCATCTTTATTTATGATTTACAACCTTTAAACATTGCTGGCAGCATTTTCCTTTCAGTGATACAGCTGAATCCTCATTATCTGCCAACATTATAGTTCTACATACCAGATAATTAAAGCAACTGACTCCACTAGTGCATTGTCTTCTGTTGAAAATATAGTAGGGGCCAAAGACATGGATCAGTGGGTAGGGTCTTTGTCCACAAGCCTGAGTACCTAAATTCAGTCCTTGCATAAAAAGAAAAAAGGAGAAAATTAAATCCACAGAGTTTTCCTCTGACCAACACAGGTACACCATTTTACCAACACAGTAATAATAAATAAAAAAGTATAATATTTAAAAACTGAAAAAGCCCACCTCTTTTATTTAATCATGCTTTTGTTTGCCTATTGAGATGAGATCTATATTAGAATGTTCCCTTTTAAATATTAGTTATTGTTTGATCTTTTTTATTTTGCCTTAGTCTTTATACAAATGCAAAATCCATTACAAATTAGAACATTAGGCTTCAAATATTGAAGATTATCTTTAAAATTTTATAGAATACTATTGCAAAAGGAACAGAATTCAGCATCATAAATTTACTGTCAGATACTAATAGAATACTTCAAGACAATTATTTTTCTAGGTGATGATTATTTGACATTATAAAAAACCCATTTTATAAACAACCGCAGGCTATGGAGTTTTGTAATGCCTTATTGGTTTAAATAGGGTTATTTTAAATAATAGTTTAATGTAGACAAGATAGGAAGAAGTATAAAATAAAAGACAGTGTTTTATATTCTGTAGACTGAATTCTGGTTCACGTCTGAGTCCATGTAAAACTATAAGGGATTCCAAGAATTTGTGGTTAAGAAGAAACTGATTTTAAAAGATACGTGCTCCTTCTATTCTCAGTGCTGCTTTTCTGAGCTCCTCTTGTTCTGTTCCTTGCAGCACAGTGATGGATCCAGGTTACTGGTCTTCATTTGCTAACTGCTCAGAGGAGGTAATGACTAAGAGGCAATGGATTCTGTTTAATCTACTGAAAATCTAAATGGGATGCACATAAGGGTATGGAGTCTATGAGGCAAAAAACACACTGTGAAGTTGATGAATTTCACTGAAGCCTTGGCAAACTCAGAATTAACGAAACCATCACCAGCTTTGATTTAATAATGCACAAGCAAAGATGTGAAGGAACTTTCCAGTGCAGTTATGTATTTTAATGCAAACCACATAGACTTTCTAAAGCACATGATCATGGTAATTTGCCTAAGGATGAGTCTGTGAAAATAAAGGAACAGATATTGAGATTCAAACCTAACATTTTTTATCATTACAGAGAACAGAAATGGTGCAAATTGACTTTTTCTTCTTTTTTATACAAATATTTTTAACAGCATTTTGAAAATTATATACAACATATTTTGACCATATTTGCCCAAACTCCTCCCATTAACTTTCCCCTTAACTCCTCCTAGGTCCACCCTACCTCTGCAACTTCACGTTCTCCAGAAAGAATCAATAGCCTATGAACCCCAATTTTTTAGTGATGCCCATATGTTTCTGAGTGTGGGTCAGACACTGTAGTGTGGTTGATTTGACAGGAGCCACATTATTAAAGAAATGAACTTCCTATCCAATAGAAGCCACCAAGTGCCACAGTTAGGGATGGGAGCTCATGAACCTATCTAGTCCTCATTAGAATGTTGACTGACTTTTATCTTTTGCTGGTGACTACAGCTACTGTGAATTAATCAAAGATTTTAAAAAGGGCTTTAGCGGCTATAGGTCTGTGTTTTTTGATGTCGTGGAAGAATAAGATAATACAAATGGCACTTTTAGGTATGATGTTTCAGGTAAAGAAATATGTGTTATGTTTCCGTGGACACCACCTTTTCAACCTAAGATTTTCTGAGTCTCTTGATAGTTGGGCGCCACTCTGTTGTAATAGGAGCAGCGGACTGAATCCCTGGCATCCGGCCACCCTCACGGCTAGCTTTATACAAAATAATTACACAAAAACTGTATTCTTTTAAACACTGCCTGGCCCATTAGTTCCAGCCTCTTATTGGCCAGCTCTTACATATTAATCTAACCCATTTCTAATAATCTGTGTCGCCCATGAGGTGGTTTACCAGGGAAGATCTTAACCTGCATCTGTCTGGAGTGGGAGAATCATGGCGACTCACTGACTCAGCTTCTTTCTCCCAGCATTCTGTTCTGTCTACTCCACCCACCTAAGGGATTGCCTATAAAAATGGGCGATGGCAGCTTCTTTATTACTTAACCAATGAAACAACAGATAGAAAGATGACCCTCCTCCATCATTAATCTATTTTCCTAAAAAAAAAATAAATCCTCACTTAAAAAAATATTTGTATGTTTCTGTATTCTTTTCTGTGTGGTTTCCTAAAGAGGTCAGAACAGGGAATCTGATCCTCTGCTGCTGGAATTTCAGGTGGTTGTGAGCCTCCCAACATGGACCTCAGCAAAAGCTGTGAGTCCTCTAACCAGTAAGTTCAGCTCCAATCAATGTTTTTTTGTGTATTAACTCTGCCTGAGAATTGGGATGAAAGTCTGGCTAATCAGTCCTTGGTGGATTGAATCAAGTTCACATTTCATTGTCATTGGTATGAGAGCTCTGCATGAAGAAGAGGTCACCCTTTCAATTTTGGTTACAGATATCACAGGGTAACTTCAGTCTAGGCATTAAATTCCAGGGTTATTTATCTCACTGCTACCTCGTCATTGTCTTTATGGTTAACTTTTAACATCAACCACCTGACTCTGTCCCAAGGGACAAAGGATAGTGATTCAGACAAGAGTCAAACCATGTTTTATTCTTCTCCAACAGGATGTACAGCATGGTAAGAAATACTTATGAGAAATATGTAATTCCCTGAAGGGGATTCTTATAATTCTTACAAGGTTTTTTAAATCTGCATAAATCACTGACATTGTTTTCAATCTATGCCTTCTAGAACCATCAAAATCAAGTCATAAGCCACAGTGACATCTCATGAGGGGAGAGACAGAAAGGTTAAATCTGTACAGTCTTACTCAAAAGAATGAAATGCAAGAACATTTTATTGCAACCAGAATATTATCATATAAATGTGAAGATTACAGCCAAGCTCTGTGAAGGATGATGAATTGGGACTAGCCTAATGATCCTATAATCTGGCAAAATAATTCCTGCGGACATCCTTCATCTTAAATACATGAGAAACTCCTGTTGGAATGATGACTAATAGCTGTTAAGTACTCTGTGTAAGTCAAAAGAAATCAGTTATAATTTATCCCCAATTAGCCAAACAGTGTTAAGCCCACCACTTGGGCAAAATTCAACCCTACATCTCCACTAAGTCTGCCTTCAGACTCTGTGATAGGCAATGCATCTAGTGGGAAACAGTAAGCAGGGATGGGTATAGGTTTCCTCCGTTTTCTTCTGAACCACAGTGTGCTTTAGGCATTGCTGTATTCCAACATTTAAAAAAAATGAAAGTAGTAAAGACTAGTGTATCTGAAATTTCAAGGAAGGCCCTCTAGATATTTTAATGAGCATTGTATATTTTGCAATATTTCAGGCATGGTCTTTCAGTGTGGAAATGTACTTTGAAGAAGAGGCTACCCTCAACTTTTGAGAACCGTGAAGCTGTTTGAACATAAATCACACAAAAGCTGTGAAGCTAATATTATTTTAATAGAGCTAAGTATATACCATGGGAATAAAATAGTTCAGGCAAAGAACATCTGTGAAAGGTGGTGCTTAGATTCGCTCATCATTCTGCCTCTTTCATCAGACAGTTTAAACATCAGTTTCTATAGAAAGCTCTAAGCTGCTAACCTCAAGCCCAGCCTCTTCGAAGGAGAGCTATTTTGGAAAAAGAGATCCATCTAAGTCTTAAAGCTGCTATCCAAAATGTCTGTATGATAGTGCATTTTCTCAATAAATTAAAATATTATTCAGGCATGCATGCATGTGTGTGTGTATGTATGTGTGTGTGTATATGTGTATGCATGTGCTGTTTGCAAAAGGTGGAGAATTTGACAGGAGTGAAAATTATCTCATTGGCCATCTTTTTCTTGACTAGAAGTGAGTTTTGACTATGAAGAAGCAAAGTCTACATGCAAGCTTATTTATGCATTCAAGTATATAAGCAATGCCAATATATTACTCATGCATATGCAATACTGTTATCTATTCCTATGAATGTGTGTCCATAAATATTTATATATGTATATGTGTGTAACATACATATGAGGAAAATTATCTCATTGGCCATCTTTTTCTTGACTAGAAGTGAGTTTTGACTATGAAGAAGCAAAGTCTACATGCAAGCTTATTTATGCATTCAAGTATATAAGCAATGCCAATATATTACTCATGCATATGCAATACTGTTATCTATTCCTATGAATGTGTGTCCATAAATATTTATATATGTATATGTGTGTATGTTACACACATATACATATATATACACACAAATGAGGCTCATATGAAGGTAGTAAAAACTGTGTGCTTATAACAATGATGTGTTATTTGTGTTTATTGTATTATATATGTTCCCTCCAGATAAACTAATTTGGGAGACAGTGAGATTGTTTAGTAGTTAACAATATTACATCTTTATTCAGAGGGCACAGATTCTATTCCCAGCACTCACACAGTGGGAAAAAAACTGTCTATTTGTCTAGTTCCAGGGAATTCATCTACCCATCTGGTCACACTGATCACCAGGCATGCAAGTGTTTCATAGATGTTCATGTAGACAAAATGCCCATATAGATAAAAACTTAAATTGTGTCTATATATGAAGATAGAATGACAATTGTTTTTTTTTTTTTTCAGAAAGTAATAACAGGGTCATAAAGATGGATCCACCCCAAATCCACTATACTGAAATGGAAATTTTCTTTTATTTTTATTCTTTATTGATTTTTTATTGAGCTCTACATTTTTCTCTGCTCCCCTCCTTGCCTCTCCCTCCTGAAATGTATAAAATAAATATTGGCATTCTTTTAAATAGTATTTATTACAAAGCCCTCCAAACTTTTCAAACATTAGAACAAGTCAAATAAAAGTGAACCAAGACACCTCTGAGTGAATTTCAGGGGCTCCTTACTGAAGTAAGAGAAAAATAACTCTAGACATGCTATCATTTCATCAATTAATTATATATACATTTGCTCACCTCTTTATTTTTCTATGTATGTATTTGTTTGTTTATATGGGTGTAGGCACATGTGTGGTGGAGAACAATTTTTGAGAGACTGTTTTCTCCTGCTACCTGTGTCCTGCGTTTCCACCCCAAGCCATCAGGTTTGGTCGCAAACACCTTTAGTTATCCAGCCATATTGCTATTACTTTCCTTGTTTTCTCAGTACCACTGACTCCTTAGGAGGCCTCATGAGTTGTTCTCCAGGAAGTCCTTCCCTCTGGATTCATTTTCTTTTTCTTCCCACCCTCTAATAATGCTTTTTTACTTTCTCGCATTACTTGAGTAGAAGTCAAATCTAACATCTTCTTCAGGTCAAGCCTTTCAGATAGACAATCACATAAGTGACTTGTGCTTTGCACACTAACATTGAGTCAGTCATGCAAGCCCAGAATTAGGGATAACTGCTTACAAAACACACGTTTTCCTTTTTGAGACAAGTTGCCTTTTTATTTCAATTTTTATTTTATTCATACAACTATGTTCCTATGTGAACTGGCACCCACTGAAAGCAAATACAGTACTAGCTGTCTGGCAGCTGGAGATACAGTTAGCTGTAAGCTAACCAATATGATTATTGGGAACAAAACCCTGATTTTCTACAAGGGTGGCAAATACTCTTAACAGGATTTATTTTTTTCTAGCTCCAAATTTGTCTTTATTTAAACTTCTGGGAAGTCTATTGCTGGGGAAAACTTTAAAGACACTAAGGCAACAAAAGTGCAAGATTGACAATGAACAAATACTTCATTTCTTGGAGAGAAAATAGCTATGATTTTTGTTGAAAGTTAGATCGGTGCCAACTAATATGTTCTATGACTATACTAAATGGTACTGTTGAAAGTAATCTGCATCAGGATGACACATAGCCCTAGAAGGTGCATGCCCTGAAGCAGAGTGTCTGAAGTGCTTACTGTTCAGTTGGAAGACACTGATGTTTTGGTACAGGGAAATGAACCCTGGTAGTCCCAGGAACACTGTTACTCATTTACACAGGGAAATGGTAGGAAGTATGTGATTAAAGATTACAGTTAAATTACAGTAACAAAAGGTTCAGAGGGGAGTCTGTGCTATTTTACACACACAGAACACATACACATGCAACACATATATGTTTACATATATGTATATATGTGTGTGTGCTTGTGCATGTATATGTGTATACACATGCATGCATGCATGTATGTGCGTGCACATACACACATACACACACATAATTACATATGCATCAAAGAGATTTTTTTAGTAATTTTGGAAAGACGTGGTGACTTTGAAGAATGTGGTTTTTCCATCCTAGTTATAAACAAAACAAATGAGTTTTATTTTCTATGCACAAATGAATGAAAGGGAAGCAGAAACCTAATGCTTAGAAATGAGATTCTTTTGATTGCTAATTTCTTCTAGGGTAGGACATCCGGTCCCTTTCTGGAAGCAAACTTTCAACAATCAAGACACCATTCTAGCACAAGTTTAGAGATGTGATGGAAATTAGTTCAAAAATGTGTTACATCTCAGCTGGGGAGGAAACTCTACAAGAAAAATTCCTTTATTTTGATAAGGCAGCCCAATCTTGCTTAACCTTTAGCCAAGTATTTGCTCAGTACAGTGTTGGATGAATAAGCCATTCTCAGTCAATTCAGGGTATAGATCTAATTATTCTTTTAGATTAATTCCTGAACAGAATCTTCAACTAAGGTAAGTACTACTAGCACAATGTATTAGTTGACCACAGCTGTTCTAACAAATAGTAGAAAGAGTGATGTCAATAACTGAATATGTGGGGGAAATTTCAGAAGCTAGAAGCTCATATGGAGCCTGGACATAGGGTGGGATAATTCCTTTTGAGATCAGAGAGAAGAACCTTTTCTTCTCCTTACAATTTTTCAATGAACATTAAGTTTTCACTGGACTGCAGAAGTACTGCCAACATTGCCAGTTCTCTAACATGATCTCTGTATGTGCTGTATTCATGTATTTCTATACAGAAGAAAGTGACCAACCTTCTCCAGTACCACCCAACCATATCTTTAGCTGGAATTGCCATGATCTAATTTCTAAACAAACTCACAGGTGAGGTAGCAAGAATTACACTACAATATACAGAATCTAGAAGGACACATTTTTAACCCCCAAATTGCAGAGCAGTACTACTATCATGACAAGCTATATGGGTTTTTAAATATTGCAGCTGTAGGAAACTTAGATATTGTGTATTTTTTGTGATTTGCATCTAGGGTTTTTCTGCATATTATAGAAGTTCAATAGATCTTGGTAACAATCAAACTTCCTGTCACAACAGCAAACTGGACTGCTTTAACTGCTCCCAACTCTCCTGTAGGGATAAAGTAGAATAGGGCAAAACTTCTTCAATGAAGACAGATTATAAAGCTTTCAAGTTGTTTTCATATCCCCACTAGAACTTGAAAAAGTATATACCAGCTAACTGATATTATTGGCCTTCTTCAATAAAAGTGATATAAGGTAACTTTTTCAAAGCAAGGTGTTCTGTGTGTTGTTGTTTTTTAGTGATAACTTTTTTAACTTTTTGAGATTGTAATATAATTACAGCATCACCTTCCATCCCATTCCTCCAAAATAATTGTTTTCATGGCCAGGAACAGAGACACATTGCTGTGAATCCCATCTTCCAGTTTTCTCATTTTGTAACTCTCTGGACTTTTAATTTTATTTCCCTTAAAATAAACCTAGATATTTTATTTGTTATTCTTCTCATTGCTATAAAAACATGCCAACAAAAACAATTTAACAGAGGAGGAGTTCATTCTACTGCATCAAATAAGAAAAGATATAAACCATAGTGAAGGGAAGGCCATAATGAAACAGATGCTTCCATTGAGACCAAATTAGGACGCAAAGATCAGACAGATCTGAACCAGTTCTAGATCTTCTGATTTATCAAAACAGCGGTAATTTCAAATTCCTGCATGAAGTATTACAGTTTTATTGTTTGTGGTGAATTGATATCAAAAGAAGAATGCGGAAATGAGCTGCCAGAATGAAAAATATATACAGCTTATGACAGTGACTTGGTTTGGCTTCAAGGTGGAATCTGTGAAAACTAAGGTAGCAGAAATTTCTGGAAGGATTTTGTGCAATAGAGATGAATTATCAGTGTAAACCTGTGTACATGATAGTTGTTGTATTCCCACCATGGAAAAATTGTCATGATTGTCTGCTTGGTAGTCTTAGAAAGATTTGTTTATGTACTTTATTTGCTTTGTAGGAAATTATATGTGGCATGTCATTGAAGAAGCCCTTAGAAGCCAGAAGAGGCTGTCTGATCACCTGAAACTGAGGTTATAGGTAGTTGTAAGCCCCTGTGTGGTTGTGAAGAACAGTACCTGTATCCTTCGAAAGAGCAGCAGGTACTCTTAACTACTGAGCAGTTTCTCTAAATGCATCTTGAGTGCTGTCAAATACACTTCTCACCTCAATCCTCAGCTAGTTATATGACCCTGATAATACCTAATTCAACTAACATTCTTTATAGTTCAGTAAGATGGAAAAGAAATTCTATTTTTTGAGGGCTTTAGAAATAGAAATGTAAACATACACTTGTTGCTAAGAATTATGTTCACCAGAGTAAACACTCACTAAATATTATCGATCATGTATCATTGTTTGTATAAGAAACATTTTGGTAATCCAATCTCTCATTTTCTAAATAATCAGCCCATCAATAGCTTATGTTTTCTAATGATCTAAACACATTACGTACCTTTGCTCTTATGTATTGACATCAAGAAAACGAAAAATTGAAAGGGCTAAACCTTAGATTAATTGCCCTTAACCACGGGTGCCTTTTTTCCTGTGGTCACACTTGCAGACAGTTTAAATTATGAAGATGAAATAGAGATACTCCTGTCAGGAAGAAGAAATCCAGGCATTCTGCTAACATCTGTTGAGCACAATGACCCCACCTTTATCTATAAACTGATACAAATTATTAGATATATTTATGAACAGAAATTTATGAATTGCACCTGTGAGAGTGGTAGAAAATGTAATCAAAAAAGGATTCAATATTTAAACAATAAATGCTCCTGCACTCACCTACCAACTGGTTATCCATACCACTTCCTCTAGTGCTTGGTGAATTATACAAAGAGAAGCTGGTAGGAATGCGAGAATCAGAAGACACAGGGAAGTACTAGGAAAGTTTATCCTCTTGGCATGACACAATCAATCATGATCTCATGGCAGTACAGGCTGTCAACAAAGAGCTGGACCTGCCAATAGTCAGTCATAAATTAAGGAAGGCCTCAGGTAGCCCTACTCATTCCTGCGGAGCTGTGGGCCTTTAATAGACTCAGTGAGGGATAGACATCATCTTCAGTGTGTATGTGGATATAGCCACACATTTTAATAGCAGCAAAACCATGGAAACCCAGACAACCTTGGTTAAACTCAGTGTCTCATAAAACTGAGCAAAATGTAGTAAGTGTTGGCAAGCGATTTCTGGGGATTGGTGATAGGGATGAAGGGAAATAAGAGGGAATGCCAGTAATCAGAATGTAGCATGTACATTTGAAATTGCCCTAATCACGAAGAAAAAGAAATAAAAATCTAGAAGCGTGAATGAAAGAGAAGGCTTGCCTCCCTTGAAGATGACATTCTCTCTGCCTAATGAATTAAGAGCTCCTGTCACGAATGCAGGAGCTTGACTTTCAAAAGAAGGCTTCTAGGATCAGCGTAAATCCATCCTCTTTACACCTACCCTAACACTAAGCAGTGGAAACCAAAATGAATGAAATTCCCCAGTGGGTCACTGGTCTTGTGTGCAGGCCTACTCAAAAAATTATTATACATGACACCATAGCTTGAGATGAGTTCCCAGACTTTTTCCAAGGAATAGATAATATAACCCATTTTAATATGTCCCCAGGTAGCTATAAAGGAGGTTTTTGTGTAAAGCTGTCATCTGTCTGCATTAACTGTTTACATAAAAACTAAATTGATTAGAAATTTTACAATCTGAACACCTGGATAAAGTCCAATTTTTTTTTTTAAATGTCTGCTTTCTACTCTATCACCTTGTCAATTAAGAAACTAAGAATAGTGGATGATTTCCAAGGCAGTATTGGAATCAATGCATATTCTTCCAGGTCCTCCCTGCCTGCTACTGGCTTAAAATAGGCATTTGCTTCTAATAGTTTAAGTATTTTCATCTCCGTTTCCTTGGCAGCTTTTCAAAACTGTTTAGCTTTTAAGAAATGTATTTTATGTTATCTGGTTAAGATATATGGTCAATCATCTTTGACCACAAGAGACTTGGAGAATAATTTAAAGCAAAACAAACTAAAACAAAAGTTGTCAAGCAATAACACCAACCGGTACTCACAACATCAAAAAAAAATGGAATGTTCGAAATAATCAAGGGGCAGAGTGTGTAGTTCAGCTGGTAGAGGGCTTGCCTTACACTCAAAAAGCCCTGAGTTCCATTGCCAGTGGTATATAAAGTAAACCTGGTGGCACATGTCTGAAGAGGGAGGGTCAGATGTTCAAGGTGACCCTTGGCTACATAGTGATTTTGAAGCCAGCCTGAGAAATATGTGATCCTGAAACAAACACCCAGCCCCAGCACCCAGCTAAAAAATATAGCCATAGACACAACTTTATAATTCTAGAGCTATGGAGCTAGAAACAGGTGATCCCTAGGCTAACAAGACTCTGACAACTTCCAGGTCACACACCCTGTGTCAAAAATCAAGGGTGTTTGGCTTCTAAACAAATACTACTCCTATCCTGGTGGCATTGGTGCATGCCCTTAATCCTAGAACTTGGCAGGCAAAGTCAGGCAGATCTCTGTATTGGAGGCCAGCCTGGTCTACACATTTAGTTCCAGCATAGCCAGTGAGATCCATTTCTACAGTGAGTTCCAGAGATACACTGAGAAAAATCTGTCTCACAGAAATCAGAAAATGAACAAAATATTCTACCCTGGATTGACATATGGCTTTACATTTGCATACTTTCACATGCATACACACGTCAAACACACATTCAAACTGATGAGGACAGCCATGATTCTCAAGCCAACATACCATTCCCTGCTGTCTTATGCCTGGTCAGGAGAAGGATGCAGTGCATCCCATTTTGGAAGTACTGCTCTGTTACAATCTGCAAACCGGAGTTGATTCTCCACATTTTTCAAGGCTCACTTTCACCACCCCAAGGTAGAGAAGGGCATGTATGTAAAGATCCTCGTGAAAAATTCTGTTTATTTTCCATTTAGTTATTTTCTTAGAATACTAAGACTGATAACATAGAGATTCATAACAAATGTGAATAATGTCTTTGATGTAAAGTTTAGCTTCATTAGTTTCTTTGGGGACACACAAAATAGAAAAGCTTGCCATTTGAATTAATGGATATAACAGGCTATAGCACCCATTCAATGATTTTTGAAAAGCATCTACTGATCCTAGAATACAGCTAAAAACAAATAAACAAAAACATTTTTAAAATGGTGAGAAATGATACCTTTCTCTACATAGACCAAAGAAAGGCAAAGAGATGCTAAGAATAAGTTGTAGTGAATATAACCTCATTGCTTAAACAAACAAAAAACAAAACAAAAACAATAATCAGAAGAAAAATGTAAATGTTTCACTAAAGTAAAATGTAAACATGGCAGAAAACATTTATGCAACAGGAAATAGTAAACCTCTCTATAGGTGTATGACAACCCTGCTCCTGTCATCTTTGTTGTTAATTGCTATTAATATTTAAGTATAAGTGAGATACACATATTTTAAAGTTTAAAATACATAAGCAAGACCTTTATCATAAAGGGGTGTTGAATTTTGTCAAATGCTTTTTCAGCATCTAATGAAATTATTATATGTTTTTGTCTTTCAGTTTATTTATATGATGGATTATATTGATAGATATCCATATGTTGAACCAGCCCTGCATCTCTGGGATGAAGCCTACTTGATCATAATGGATAATTTTTTTTTATGTGTTCTTGGATTCAGTTTGCCAGTATTTTATTGAGAATTTTTGTATCGGTGTTCATGAGGGAGACTGGTCTGTAATTTTCTTTCTTGGTTGAGTCTTTGTGTGGTTTTGGTATCAGGGTCCCATAGCCACACTGATGAATATATTGAATATCACCATAGAACCTTCATCTGGTGATGGATGGAGATAGAGACAGAGGCCCACATTAAAGAACTGGACTGAGCTCCCAAGGTCCAGATGAAGAGCAGAAGGAGGGAGAAGATGAGCAAGGAAGTCAGGACCACGAGGGGTGTGTCAACCCACTGAGACCGTGGGACTGATCTAATGGGAGCTCACCAAGGCCAGCTGGACTGGGACTGAACAAGCATGTGATCAAACCGGACTCTCTGAATGTGGCTGACAATGGGGGCTGACTGAGAAGCCAATGATAATGGCACTGGGATTTGATTCCACTGCATGTACTGGCTTTTTGGGATCCTAGTCTGTTTGGATGCACACTGTCCTGGACCTTGAAGGAGTGGGGAGGGCCTTGGACTTCTCACAGGGCAGAGCACCCTGACTTCTCTTAGGACTGGAGAGGAAGGGGGAAGGGGAGTGGGGGAGAAGGAGGGAAATGGGAGGAGGGGAGGAGTTGGAAAAAAAATATATATACATATATTCAAATCTTCTAATTTAGTAGGATGACCCAATGGTAATGCTCAAAGGTAAGAGGAAAGTCAATAGAGGAATGAAGGTATAGGATACAAGTTGGTGTTCACCAGTATGTAAAAAATCAATACATAGCATCAAGAGCTAATGGTAACAAACTTGGGCAAATAAATAACAAAAAGACATTTGTCAGTATTAAGACTCTCTATTTCAGAACAATGCCCTTAAAATTTGCTTTGTGTTTTCTGCAGATTTATTTGAGGTCCAGAATGATTGCTTACAGCTGGCAGCTTGCTAGTCTCCCAGTGATTCGTATAATTATCTCTATTGAGTTAGTGTATTGATCTGTAGCTGCTAGCCATTTCAAAACTCCCCCTTTATCCTGCAAGAGGTAATGGAATTAATGAGTGTCTTTGCCAAACATCACAAGAACATTAAGCACACAATTAGGTCAGAATATGAAACTGGTGGAGAGGGGATAAGAACCAACTAAATATAAATTTTAGCTAAGATAAATTGAAACAAGATGTTCCTACTTAATTTGTTAAATAAATGCACGATATAAAAACAATACCCAAGAAACTCAGATAAATTGACTGGAGAATCTTCTCACCACCTGCGTTGCTATGAGTGGCAGATATTCAAACCTGAAGGAATATGAATTAGGAATGTATTTTGTGAGTTAAAAACCAGTTTGTGCAGAACTGTAAAGGACGGTTCAGAATTCTGCCTCTGAGTTGGTGTGCCTGCAGTGGATTCCAGCTTTACCTGGTATCCTTTTGTTAAACATGAATGGAAGACAATACTCACCCCCGGATGTCATTTAAAGGCATCCATTCTGAGGCTGTGATAATGGATGTAGGGATGGCCAGTGTTGACTGTGTATGTTGCTACCTAGAATGGTTAGGGGAAATGCACATCATTTTAAATAAAAAATGGATGAATTTGGACTATGTATAACTTACTGATGCTAAAGTACTTTCACATAGCTGTCCACTCTTGCTTTGTGCATGGCCAAACCTGGAAATAAAATCTATATCACAATCATATCAAAGAAGAGAATGACAAACGAACATTTCTCATCAAACTTATGAAACAACCCCAATTAAACTCAATGACCAAAACAAACAAGCAACACCAATAATGAAAAGAAGCAAACAGACAAAAAATGTCAAAAAAGTAGGAGGCTTTTTTAGGGTGAAAAGTTTCCATGAAAGATAGAAAGGAATGAAAATAACTAAAATTCAATATGCTCCAGTGGATGGCTAGAGACCCTTGAAAACAATGGTGGCAGGATGAATTCACTCACTGGCTTAAAAAATTGCCATTGTTTGTGGTTGCCTTCCAGAACTTGGTGAAGAAAAAAAATTCTGTTCCTGAAGATGGCACACACTTGAGTCATAGGACATGGAGAAATGAAAGTAGTGCTGATGTGGAAGTTCCACCACTGCTAGAGAGATTTGTCTGTGTTGGAAAGTTCTGTGAACTCTGGTCAGCAACAGTATTATCCTGCTGAGTACCCATTTGAGCTGCAGTAATGACTGAACAGGCAAAAGATACACACTGGTGCAACAGATGCAATGAGAATAACCGACCATTTATTAATTGGATTTGAATCCTATTCCACAAGATAGGGCCCAGGCCTATTGTTACCTGTAACTCAAAACCTTTGGCTATCTTGGTCATAGTTCACATGTGAGAACCCAATAATCACAGTCAGTGGACATGACAAAATATTGACTCCTGAGTTTGAATCTTCGTATCCATAGATTAATATAGATCAAAACACTCATCAAATAAGCCCTTTATCAATAGTAACGATAATTGATACTGAGACCCATAAGTGATCAATGTGCAGAAAATAAGTGAGTGTGGTGGGGTTCTGTACCCTTGTACATATAGGTAGCACTAAATGCACAGTTTTAGAGAGTGGGGTAGAGGACATGGGAAGCCAAAGTTGTGAGGGAAAGCAGGTGGATAATTGGTAAGAAAGGAATTAGAGATCTGGAGGGAGGGGAGTGGGGTGGATGTAATAAAACGCATATGCAAACATGAAATTAAATAAAATATTTAAAAATTAAAAAGTGTACCTAATTTGGAAAAAAGGTGGAGGTGGAATATATCAGAAATTGAAATGGAGGAAGTAGAGGGTGTATTAGATCAAAACATATTATATACGTGCACGGAAAAATAATGGGCATTATTGAGTTTCATTTTGCATTTTATGACAATGGTTGTATCACAGCCATTCAGTTAATAACAGAAATGAAAATTTGTGTAGGGGGAATGGAATAAATAACTCTAACTAGTTAAATTAACTGCTTTGAGAAAAAAATCTTTAATCACTTATTTTTCACTTATTTGGCAATCCACCCCCCAAAATACAGATATTACTAAAACTTCTGACTTAACTACACCCATTTATAACTTCAAGAACTATCTGCATATTTAAGGGAATCATGGGTCATCAACAGAAAAAGGTTACTGCTGGCTTAACACTCTTTTTAGAAACAGAAACCATCAGAATACAATTTCTTTCATTTGAGTAATTGCTGTTTTTAAAAGTGAAGCAGGAATCCAGTGAGTGGGAAAATTGTAAAATCAGTGACTGGAAAAAAAAATTTGGTTTTGGCCGATTTCTCATCTCAACAAGTTTGATTTTGACTAACTCATTTGCAACCGTGCTTTGAAAAAAATCTGTTCATAATCAGATTCCCAGATTCTTACAGTGATGGGACTCAGCAGCTGCAGTGTCCTCACTTCAGTGGCAAGGTTGGTGCAGAAACAGGCGCTGGGACAGTTGGCTCCAGCTCTCCAAAAGCAGAACAAGCAGATGAGATGCTGGCTCAGCCACCCAGCATTTCGACATTAAACAGGAACTGCCCATCACATGGTTAGCTCTGCCTCCTGCCCTGTCTATTTGTTTCGTCTCCTCGCTCTGGTAAAAACTTGAAAAAACAAATTTAAAGGACTATGCAACTAAACTACTGCTCTTACTTGAAAGCAATTCTGTTTGTTTGTTTTTGCTTTTGGTTGTTGTTTTTCGAGACAAGGTTTCTCTGTAGCTTTGGTGTCTGTCCTAGAACTAGTTCTTGTAAGCCAGGCTGGCCTCAAACTCACAGAGATCTGTCAGCCTCTGCCTCCTGAGTGCTGGGATTAAACCTGGCTACTTGTAATCAATTCTATGCCACTTGGAAAACACACAAACAACTTTCAAATTAGACTTTTATTTTTTTATAGGTATTCATCTATATCTTATATGAGAAAGCATCCAAAGAACATCCAGTGGTCTAGGAAAAGAAAATGCCATTTAAGGACAATAGTCAAAGAATTTGAGGACATGCTATTTTGTAAACTAAAATAGTTTCAAAAAACTAGAAGGCAGGAGATGGAGCTCACTAGCAGACTATTGGCTTAGCATGAGCTTCTAGAAAAGGAAGAAGAGAGAGACAGAGACAGACTGAGATAAACAGTGACAGAGGAAAGCAAGAGAAACAAGATATAAGAAAAAGGAGGAAAAAAATTAAAATTACTGTCATAACTTAAACTTACATTTTCTTCTAGAATTTACATGCACTATTAAGCTTCTGTATATTGAAATGAAACTTGATGACAATGACATCATCATTATCTGAGGTCAAGGACAAGAACAAGAATAAGGTCGATCACAATCCAAAAGCAATCTGGGCAATAGGAAGCAATCAACAGCAGAGAATTGAATAAATTATAATTCAAGGCTAAAATTCAGTGGAAAAGAATTAAATGACAGTGATTGGAAAATAAGATTAAAAACAGGAAAAGACTAAGGAAAATTGCTCATGAAAAGATATATTCACTAAAGTAATATTTAATATATGAGATTACTATGCCACAAGTCAATTGTTCTATAATTATTCAACGTTTCTATCTTCAGGATGGCAAGGATGGCTCACAGATTCAAATCTCTCTTCCCAAGAGAACTGACTGCAAAGTCTATCTAATTTTATTTGTCATTTCTTAGTTATATAAAGACAAGCCTCTGTGCAGGTTTGAAAGTCTATGATTACTTCCACAGAAGTCTCAGCCATGCTCAGAGTGTAGTTCATAGGACACAGGGGAAAGTAAACTAAGTCCTGCTGACAAATTAATCCCAGCTTCTGTAGCCTTCCATGAAAATCTGTTCATGCAGACTTCCATATATGCCTGCCATACAATGCAGTGTCAAGGTGACTGCCCCCAAAATGCTGCAGAAGCTCCTTTTTTGCAGCAGAAGAAAACAATTACAGAAAGCCACAGCTGGTTAATAAATAAAGAGAATTAAATAAAGAGAATGGAACAAGTGACAGTAGAGTGACCAAACTGAATTATCATACCTACAATGGAACCTATAGGCTAAGACTCAAGGAACATTGAGAAAAAGGGGGCAAAAGGGTTATAAAAACAAGGAAGACACTGTGAGGCAGTGTCTTCTGTACACAATAGGGTTGCTACTCCAAGGAAGTCACAGGATCGTAACCCAAATAAGACCTGCCCAAAGACAAGAGCAGTTCACATAGATGGGAGAAATCTCACAAGACCCCATCCCTAGAAAAAAAGCTACAAGTAGCCAAAGAGATGAGAGAGGGAGAACAGTTTTCTCTAGGGACAAAAACCCTAATAGATTATCCAGTCCCATATAGTTAACTCTAAACACATATACATACTTGGACACCAAGTGGACTCTCTAGCAGTATACACACACACACACACACACACATCTGTGTACACACACACACATCTGTGTACACACACACGCATGCTATGAAGCTCTGAGGAAATGTAGAGAAATGGAAAGAATAAATGGGGGAACAGGAGAGATGTAAGTGATATGATACAGTACTCATATAAGAAATAATAAAAGACCTTCATTGATGTGGGATTTCCCTCTGCATACTGTGATTACCATAAATGAATAAAAAAAACTTCTTTGGACATATAGCAGGGTAGAACTTAGCTAAATGGAGAAAACTAAACGAATGCTGGAAAGAAGAAGGCAGAGTCAGGGAGAAGCCATGGAGCCTCTACCAGAGACAGACATGCCAAAACTTTGCTGGTAGGCCATGACCTTGTGGTAATGCACAGATTAATAGAAATGGGTTAAATTAAGATCCAAGAGTTAGCAAATAAGAAGCTAGAGTTAATGGGCCAATCAGTGATTTAAATAATATAGTTTCTATGTGATTATTTCAGGGCTGAGCAGCAGGGAGCCACCAGGAGACCTTCCTTACAACACTTCATGAATTCAGTTAATACAAATGCACATGTGGACCTGTATTAATTATGAGAGGAAACAGGAAGGTGAGATTTCATGAAGAGCTGATTGAGATTCCCAATAGCTCTGAGAGCCATGATCCCTGAAAACAGAGCCCACAGAAGTCTACACGCAGACTACAGTTAACCAACTCTATTTCCACTCAGTTACTAGAGCCTACTATTCTCTTCATCCATGTGTTTTTGTCAATAGATTCTTTTCATAGGCCTGCGACATCCATTCCACACTATGGTAACATTGCATAGTAACATTAAAAGAAAATTCTCTCCTTAAACCATTAGAGTATTTTTATTTTAAACAAACCAAATGCTACTACCACTAGCAACAGTAATACCAAGAAAAAGTAACCTTTTCAGCCAATCAGTATCTAACATTATTTAACCATAGATCAAAAGTCAGTAGTTAGTGCAACTGATGGTATTTAATTACCTGTGTTTAGTGATGCAGGAAGAGCATCTTGTGGTGAAGTTGTTGTTGTGGTGGGTAAAGTGCTTGGTGCATAAGTGGGAGGCTGGGACAATGCCTAGTTGTCCTGGCACTCTTTCTGTAATCCCAGTACTTGGGATATAGAGAGTGGAGCCCCTGAAGAAAGCTGGCTATATAGATCATCCCAGTATGTGGTCTCATGGTTCAAGAGAAGAATCTGTCTCAAAACATATGGTGGTGAGCAATCAGGAAATATTTCAGTTAACTTTTGACTCTGGCCTTTATATGCATGGGCACACTTATACCTACACATATTTGTCTATTCATGGGAACACAGACTGGGATTGCACAGAGAGAACTAAGAGCGACTTTCTGGGATACAGACTAGGACTGCACAGAGGACCCAAGAAGTGAGTGACCAGCCCCTCAGCTGGAAAACCCAGACTCTAGGACATAGGCCCCAGGGCAAAACCCTAGGCCCCTCCCTAGGCTGCTGCAACACCCCCACATTAGAGCCTATAATCTACAAGTCCCACTCCAACCCCAAACTTACCCATCCTGGGATACCTCAGTGGCTCCCTATGACACAGACAGCGACTTCACAGAGAAGACCAACAGCAGCTTCCTGAGATACAGACAATTGCAAAGATTGGTCCAAAGTAGGATCCCTGACACAGACACCAACTGCAAGGATTGGACCAAGAGGCAAACACACTGCCTGCACCAATGTATTCTTGCATTGGCACCTAACAATCTCTTCCTCAACAACCTAAAGAGCAATATGGCAACACCAGGACGTAGTGGTCCTACAACAGGAAGACCTGAACATCCTATCTCAGAAGAAGCAGAACAAAATGATCCTAAATATAAATTTATGAAATGATAAAGACCATTACAGAGGAAATGAAAATTCCCTTAAAATAAATGTAGGAAAAGATAAGCAAAAAATTGGAAGAAATCAATAAATCTCTTTAAAAAGCCAAGAAAAAATTAAACATGAAGAAAAAAAAACCACAACAATAAAAGGTCAAGGGCTTTTTTTTTATCATTAGTGAAAATTTGGGGACTACAGTGAAGACTTTTGATGCCAGTAATGAATTTTGGCTATGAAGGCAAAGTGTGGGAGATATTTACTTTTCCCCAGGCAGGCTCAGGCATTCTCAGTTACCACTGAAACCTAAAATGTGTCTCTGCTGTCACTGTCCTTTACTCATGTTTATTCCTCCTCTTATGTGTCTGACCTTCCACAAAGCATTTCTTTTGACATGTTGACATGTTTCATTTGTTCTTTAGATATTTTGGAGAAATAACAAATTCACCTTTTCTCTTTTTGATTAGACCAGAACACATATTATTGTAACTATAAGACGATATTGTGCACACTTAAACACATGAAACACTTTTGAAATTTTGTTTTCTATATTACCATTGTGATGCAAACCTTCTTTATTTGAATAACTAGTTTAAGGAAATATGTTATGTCAATTCAATATATTTAACATGGAATCAATAATATTAAATATTAAGTCAGTAACTCCCAGTCTTTATTACTTGAATTTATTGTTGAATACCTATAAACACATTTATAAATTAACTATCTTAATCCATGAAGGACTGGAGTTGTTTTTTATCCAAGCTTCTTTTGTAAATCTCTTTATTACTTAAACCAGTTGTCATTTTGAAAATACATTTTATTCTTTTCTCACTAATTTTTGTCAATATCCTTTTTTAATCTGCTGAACTTGTGAACTTGACAACGGCTTACAGTATCTGGTTCTGAATTCAATTGTTTTTCTTGTGGTTATTTAGCATATTTGCAGCAAAGGAACTAGGCTGTCATCCTTAAAGAATGTACTGTAAAATAAAAAGATTATGTTTGTTACAACTAAAAATAAATCCCACCTGACAAATATCTTTTAATGTGGAAGAGCAAGATCCTTTTGAGAACTAACCTATTATCTTGTCACTGTGAATGCTTCTTCAGTAGAGTTGTCTAAATATTCCAAAAATCTTTTTCTCTTCTTGCCTCTCCTTTTAGTTCTTCTCTTGATTCCTTTCCTCCTCTTCTATGTATTTATCATCCCCTTTTTCTCCCCCTTTCCTCATCACTCTCATTTTCCCCTCTTTGTGTTCTATTATATAACATTAGCACTTATATATTGAAATGAAACAAGAAGAACTGAGCAAAATGCCTTATGTTTGGCAGAGAATCAATGCAAACTCTTCCTGTGAGATGACTCAGGCAGATGTGAGATGCCTTGATCACAAGTTGACCAGCATAACTTATTTATAATTGAATCAATGGTAAGAGACTTAACCATTTTGCCTCCTGTGCAAACAATTTGCATGGGATTTCTAAAACCCGAGCAAGATCACCTTTGATGGGCATTTTCTGTAGCAAATAATCGACCCACATACAGAAGTTCATCTGATGGCAATTGTCTATGTGTGATAGCAAGTGTCTACTTGATGGTCTCTTCAATTGATTAAATATTTTCCTTGACAATTTCATACATGTATGTGGTATACTGTTTACTTTCACTCCCAACTCCTCTATCTCCCTCCCTTGATATACCCTTTTCTCCCCATAAATCCCTTTCCCACATTCATAACTTTTTCTTTTTTCCTATAACCATCTGATTATATTCAAAACTCTCTGTGTGACCATAAGTTCAAAACTGTCTATTTGAGTCTGGTAGGCCTATGTTTGACTACACACCTTAACACAATGGTTGTCTCTTCCCCAGAGTCTATCTGTAATCAGTATTTCCCTAGAGCAGGGTAGAGTCCTGTGAGCCCCGCTATGATCTATAATAGATTCTTGACAATCCCACTCTTATTTAGACCCAGTGCTGACAGCCACAGCTTCTGTGAGTTAATGATTACCTTTGCTATGCCATGATAAAAGATGACATCACACAGATTTTATTGTAATCTTCTAGCTTTACATCTCCTGCTCAAAAACCATAATCTTTCCATTTCTCCAAGACCCTCAGGTTGCACATATCCAGCTGGTTGTCATGGAAGGGGTTGTTTTACAAAACAGCACAGATAAAGCACAGGTTTTGTTTTTGCTGTTGTTGTTTTTTATTCATTTTGTTTCTGAAATCATGGCAGGAAGGTGGTCTACTGTACTCACTGGCAAATTCTCTGGTTTTCATGGTCGACACATGGCCTTCCCCCATGGGGCAGAAAAGAGTAAATCTCTGAGGACAGGATTGAAGTGGAGTCTGTTTGCTTCAACCAGGTTTTTATTTGGATGTGTAATCTTGGGTCAGTTACACAGCTATTTTAAACAAATATTCTCTGGCTAAATATATAATAATTTTGTATTATAAAGAGGCTCTTCAAGTAAGCAAGTAAACATGGAGAATTCAGACAGTTATACTGAAAAAACTACATTAGTTTCATTTGGAAAGGAATTTTAGGTGTGTGGATTTTAGACTTTTTAAAACTATCAAAACAAGTATCTTGATTTATTTATTTGTATTAAAATGAGTACCACTGCTTTGGTATGCCACACCAGGAACATAATGGAAATAAACTTTATAATTTAATAGTTATCTGGAGTCATAGCAAAAGGTAGGATGTGCAATGTTAAGACCAAGGAATATCTATGAATGGTATAGTTTTGGATATGCAGTTTATTTATAATTTATTATTTTTGTAAAGATCTATTATTCATTATTTATTTATTTGTGTGTGTGTGAGAGAGAGAGAGAGAGAGAGAGAGAGAGAGAGAGAGAGAGAGATTATACTGCATGTGTGAATGTGTCTGTGGAGTCTTCAAGAGGGCATCATACACCAGGAAGATTGAATTATATGCTATTGCAATCTTTCTAACATAGGTTCTAGGAATTGAACTTGGCTCTTCTGGAAGAGCAGCAAGTGATTTTAACCATTAAACCATATCTCCAGATATATTTATAATTTACAAAATATTTTAAACTATTTAACTTTATTTAAGAAACAAAATGAGCCATGGATGAGCCTCACTGGGTAGAATGCTTATTTAGCTTGCAGAAAGCCTCCAGTACCAGTTCTGGAAACATATAAACTGGGTGCAGTGTTGGACAGCTGTAATCTCAGTACTTGGGAGGCAGAGGTAAGTGGATTAGAAATTGAAAAGATATCACACAGTTCTGAAGTTAGCCTAGGCTACAGGAGACCCAATCACAAAAAGGTAGGAGGGACTTATGTCTAATTTTGTACATGTCTTTTGATGAATAAGTAAAGGAACTTTAGTGTGATGCTTGGCACCCAGTGTTTTACTAGGACATTATCAGTGATTATCTAAGCATCGTCTGCAAAATAGAATCAACAATACCACTCATATTTTGGAAGTAACCAACAGTTGCTAATTGAGCTTAAACATGCACAACAGTCAGAAAATCATGACTGTCATTGGCCACCTACAACTTCTCAGGGACAGTGAGGTCATGGATCTTAGAAAAGGACATACTACTGCCATTTTACTAAAGTAGTATAATTCCATTCCTACATTCTGAGCATATATCGATTTGTGTACATATAGGTGTAGATCTATCCTGCTCAAAGAAGTTGCTCTTTGTAGCAGGCTGAATCCATTTCAGAGGGTCACTATTGTTAAAAGTGAAGGAATCAAGTGACTCTGGTGTTGCCAGTCCCAATAAATACATGTGCAATACAATCTCTATAAGTAAGCACTGGAGAACAAAGCAGAAGAGGGGGCAGAAGCAACACAAGAGTCACAGGACCAGGAATCTTCAGCTAGTTTTTATCTTCTAGATATGACAGGGAAATGATATCCATAAAATCTCAAAAACAGGGCTGCCAACTAAGACCTGAAAAATAAAACATCAGTTGACAGTCTAATTTGGATGTTGGCAATCTCCTGGAGCCCCACTCCAGATGAAGAGCTACAACTATGAAGGGGAATTAAACTTTCCAAGGATGAGAACCTTTAATGTTATCATATGCCAAGTAGTCAGCCCTTAATTCATATATATGCAAACGACTAAATGAACTCAAATGGTCATATATAAGTATGTATATATAATCTATATATATACAATGCACATATTTACTAAATATATATGTTCTTTTAATATACAACTATGCATATTAAATTTAATTAAATAACAAAACCATAGAGATGCGTCATTAAAAATATATGACATTTCACTGCAATATTATAATTGTCATACCATTTGGAGTACACATGTTGATTTGATTTTTAATTTTGACACATTCTTCACTAATGACACTAAAAACTATTGAAATGATTTTTAAACCTGAGTATCTGTATATCTAAGTAGTAGGCTGCCCTACTTACTGTGCAGCTTCATGGAGAGAAGCATATTAGATAATGGAACATTCCTTAGATTCTCAATCGTGGGACCATTTTAGTTATGATAATTATATTTGGCTAGTCTTAAAAGTAAATTTGTGTCTCTAATGCCAGGGATTCAGATCTTAAGCTTTAAGGCTGCCTTCAACAGTATTTAATTCACTGTAGTCTGTGGAATCAGGGGGGAAAGTCTTCAGAAATCAGAATGCTGTAATAAACCTGCTGAGATACTGAAAGCCCACACATTAATTACTTCTTCACTCAATTTGATGTGGAAACTTTTAAATTGAGATCAGTTTTGCTCTGGGCGGGTGTAGTACATTCATCTAAGAGTTTATTACAATCACTTCAATTTCCCTAAGAGAGTTGGCACGGTGGTCAGACTGACCTGATTAAGACTGTTTTGTATGCTATTTTGCTATTTTTTTTGGTTTAGAATGAAATAGGATGCTTTTCATTTATATTATGTGTATCATCTAATTCATATAATGACTTTAAAAGTAGTTTTTTATTATTTATACCACATTGAATGTGATCTAGAGAACTCATCCATTTACTTCTCTGAGGCTATGATGAATTAGTGTGTACGATTATAAGTCAATTAATCATTACTCTCTTTCTTTACACACACACACACACACACACACACACACACACACACACAAAGACTGCCCCCAGCCTTACAATCTGTTCACTGAGATATAAACATTGGCTGAGCTCAAGTTGACTTTCATACATGTTTACACAGGATTTAGTAGTTGATAGTTTTGAATGACCCAATTAAATAAAATATTTTCTATGGCCTCTTTAAGAATATGTAAAATATAATTAATCTTTAAAAGAAGAATACGGTGGTTGTGACCAGTGTTTCAGGACATGTGCATGGCAGAAGGAGGCAAGCACAGAAGGGTGAGTGTGACAACCGGCACAATAGCTTCATTTTTCAAAATCTGCTTGAATTGACCCTTGGAAAAGACTAATATTTTCTTTTTTCTGTAGATCTTTCTGCATCTTTACACCATGTGACACAACTCATGAATAACTGCTTCTTGCATTAGACAGTAATTCTCCTGCTTAATAAGATTGAAATCTCCGTATTTACAGAGTTTTAGAGTTTCTCAGCTAGATTAATCAAAGAACACACGACAGAGAAAAAAGCTGAATATCATTCATTACCCTATATAAATGATAAAACTCAAGATCTGAGGAGAGTAACACATGCAATTACTGCAATCAATTTAGAGTTAATAATTATTTAATCAGTGTTTAAACGGATGAACAGTTTATCTAGTAATTAATGCAGGTGTTCCAACTGCACACAGCCTTGTTTGGAAATATGACCTTCTACCTTTGCCTTTTCTACACACACAGGGTGGTTATGTAGGCGCCTTAAATCCTGAGAATTGAGGCAAATTCAGAAGGCAACGAGGTATTCCTCCCCACAATCAACGTAGCAAGACATACTTTCATATATCTTAAGATGTATTCTTTCCTTCAGTGAAGTGTGACTGAGACAGGTGGCTTGGGGGTCTCCAAAGCTTAATCACTCTTTAGCATTCTGTGATGCTGGCAAAAGTCCCAGGAATCTTAGCCTGATGTAGGCAATGATAAGGAGGGGTCTATTTCTGCCAGTGAAAATAACAAGGTTCAGACAATCTTCACATAGTTTGCTTGGGGATCAAGTTCCCTTTGTCCTTTTGGGGAAGAATAAATTCCTTGGCTTCACTGTGCTCTGATATTATTTTATATATTTTACTTAGAGATTCATTTTAGTGTTAATTTCCTCCCAACTTTGAGTGTATGTGTGTGAATGAGAGAGAGAGAGAGAGAGAGAGAGAGAGAGAGAGATTGTTTGTGTGTGGTAATATGCATACAAGAACAGGTGCCCTTAGGGGCATAAAAGGACATTAGATCTGGGGATGAAATTACAGGTGGCTATGATCTGCCAGACTTAGGTTTTGGGAACTAAACAATTTTCTTCTATAATATATGACCTTAATTACCAAGTCCTCTGATACTGCCCAACTCTTTCTGGTACACTGAAAACTTTGTCTTGATCTTTAATGTTATTTTTCTGTGTGTTTATCAAATTCAGTAAAATCAGCATGCTTCTGTTTTTGGAAATATGCGATATTGCTGAAAGAAATATTATTGAAAGCTTATAGTGTGTTTTGTTTGTGTGTTTTGTGTGGTGTGTATGTACTTTATGTGGTAAACTGGACCAAATCTTGTATGCATATGCATATACTGACAATGTGAATTGTAAGGAAACTAGAGGTCCTTGGTCCAACATACATTACTTATGATTTAGCATTATCTGATATATCCCCCACTCTGTGTGTGTGTGTGTGTGTGTGCATGTGTGTGTAGTATGTGCATATCAGGCTGGATGTCAAGGATGTCATCTGGAGATGGACTGACAGGCAGTGGTGATCCACCCAATATAGATCCTGGGATCTGAACTTGACTCTTCTGAAAGAATAGTATATGATATTAACTATTGAGTCATCTTTCCTACTGAATTTCTTTCCTTACATTTCTTACCCTACTTTTGTGTAACCATCATTTAAAAGATACACGCTGTAGAATACATTAACAATTCCATTTTCAAACTCAGAGTCTTTGCTGAAAAAACAGGGAGTATTTCTGACTCTGTGTCTTAGAGTTCACCATAGATAATATTTTGTAAACATCAGGGTGATAGGAGGAAAGTGGTAGCTTGGGACTGTATGGTTACAAATCACTTAAAGTGGACCTTTATTGGGAATTGTGACAACTGCTTCAATCACTGCAGTATCTACATGGCAGGTAAAGTATGGAGGGCCACAGAGGAAGCTAAGAAATGGAATCTCAGTTAATGCAATGGTAGGTTGTAAAGTGGGTATTTTCTTACTTTTAAATGGAAGACATAGATCCAAAAGATTTGTAAGACATCTGCCAGAAACAATTTCCAAGAATCCTTTTCAGCCATATTCTTTGGACCCCACAATCTGGATGTATTTTAGTGGGATTAGCATTTCATCAGGCAGGGTACATGGTCCTTTAATCCTCAGTCCAGGAAACGGATGGCATCTATGGTTTGCCAGATACATTTCTTCATGTCTTTAGGATCTTAAGTCTATTGAAACAGCCCACTTTTTAGAGAAATCAATTCTCGTAGACATTAGAATATTCTGTCTAGACTGAGATCCTGATTGACACTTTGTTCTTTTCTGTGTATCAGACTCTGGGGCAGCTGCCAAACACGTAAATTCATCCTGGAGCAAATGTGTTTCTACACAACTGGTTCCCAGGCATTACAGTGTGTGGAAATTTTATAGGTTTTCCAAAGTATCCATCACACTATTCTGAGCTTTATTCAAACACAATGCTTGACAAATTCATGATGATTAATAATATTGATAATGCATTTAAAATCCATTACTGTTGTGATCACAGTGGGGAATTTAGAAGCATTCTTGCATTTAGTTCACAATAAAATGCTTTCAAATATGATTACCATTACTAAACAAGAAATTCACTATACACATTATTAATGAATGGCAGAACTTAGTTTTCATCTAGATGTGAGCCATGTAAATTTTGCTGCCTTTATATTAATATCATTACCCTTAGGGAACACACATTATAATTATGAATGTTTATTATGAAAAAAGTATGTTTAAACACAATGGAAACTTTACGCATGTGCTTCCTTTTGTTTACCGCCTGTTATTGGGTCTTATCTTCAGCATCTCCTCTTTCCCAGAGAGGAGGATAAATACATATTTAATCAAAGTGTGGATAAATACTGCCATATGCTGCTAAATCACATTTTGTAACAAGATCGTCTGACAGAATAGTGTTCTGGATTATATTAAGTGAAATTTCATGTAATGCTGGGAAAAGCCTGAGGCCGAGAGCCAGGAAAAAATACTAGGTATAAAGAAGGTGGATATAATGGAGCAATAAAAAATATGACTACAGTTCAATGAACTCTAGTTTTGAACCAGTATCCTATGCTTGCCCCACCAGTTGATTCTCTTCCCATGAAATAAAAGGAACATTTACATAACCGACCATACACTAAGCTTCTACATACACAGGGGGAAAGGGCACCAACCCATCTATTTCATGTCAAATGAGGTTGCATTTGTAAAATACAATAGCAGCAGAGACACAGTGCTTCATATGGGGTTTCTTCAAATAAAGATGAAACAATCCTTTCTATGTTTTGTGTCAATTACTATATGATACATTATTTCTTTCCTCTAATGTTCTAGTGTTTTCTCTCTCTTCCCCCCTGCCCCCCCTCACACACACACATACAAGTACATAATTATGTAAGAATTTGCCTTGGTGGGAGGCATAATAGCACACTGCTTAAATGGTCAGATGTTGACTTTTCTGATCCCTGACCTATAAATTACTATTTTCTGAGCTTCAAATCATTACTAAAATTTGTTGACACTTCAGTTCCTTTATCTATAAAGCTTGACCAATGATAATGTTGGACCTGCAATCCAACATTAAATGTATACAAAATTGAAATAATAATGTATAGAAATGTGAACAAAACTTAGGAAGACACCACCTTAGCAGTTGCCTCTGTGAATGGCTGATGGTATGAAGGTCTAATTCTTTAGTTTGGTTTGCTTCTAAAGTCAGAGCCACTCCACAGCAAATAGTTACTAAGGAACAAAAGAAGATTATCTATGGATGGAAACTGAGGTGCTTAATGTTTCATCCAAATTTACTGTGATTCAATGTCAGCAAGAACGAAAAAAAAATGGAAAGGTGCTTTCTAGGTCTTTATAGGTGCTTGCAAGGCAGACAAGTACATATTTATTCAAACATAAAGTTAAGTTGCAAATTAGTATATGATGAAATGGAGCTCTTTACTTCAGAAAGGTAAGGTAAAGAAGATATGACAATATTTTGTAGATCTTAAAAATGTTTTCTGCTAGTGTATGTATGCACCATGTTGTTGCTTCATGCATGCAGAGAAGAGCCACGAAAGAATGTCAGATCATCTGAAACTGGAGTTATAGATAATCGTAAGGTACTATGTAGTACCTGGAAAATGAATTCTAATCCTCTTTAGGTACAGTAAATGCTCATAAATACTAAGCTATCTCTCCATCCCCCTTTAAAAAAAGTGTATGTATGTGTGCTTCTTTGTGTAAGATTGTATATGTGAGTGTAAGTACTCTCAGAGGTCAGAAAAGGGTGGTATTTGAGTTACAAGTAATTGCAAACATATATATATATAAACACACTTACATATATGCATATATATGAATCTACATATAAACGTGTATATATATATAATCTCCAACGTCATACTTCACAGAACCAAAATAATAATCAAACACTCAAATGGAGTTGCAAAGATTTCAAACAGCAAAAGAACGATCTTGACCACAAACTATATGGCTGAGCCTTATACCTGTGTGGTGTTGCCTCAAAAACAAAATGAAGACAGCAGCTAAAGTAAAGAATCCAAAAATCAATTTACACATCTCCAACCACATAATCTTCAACAAAGATGTCAAGACATGCATTCAAAAAGGACAGTCCCTTTAACAAATGATTCTGCACATTAACATACAACCTGGACTTTGAATTGCTGAAGGAAAATCAGTAAATGTTCTTAAAGATAGAGCACCAGCAAAAACTTCTCAAATTATCAATATTATTTTATGTCTAAAGAGTTCCTGGTTGACTTAGGATTTTAGATATTTAGCAGAAACATGTTGTATGAATTCTTACATTGGCTTATTTCAGTTTGTGCTAATTCCAGGAAGTATTTCATTAGTTTGAACTTTTCAAGGTTGCTTTATGGTGTTCCGTACATTTTACATCCTGATTTTGGTTTTATAGCAAACGGCATTTAGACTTTTGCCAGTCATTGCACTGAGTCAGCATAAAGGTTAAAGCATGTTACTTTATAAATCCTTACAGCCTTACAGAGGTTTTCATTTATTTTCACATTTTAAAATTTCTAACATTTATTTAATGTGTATGTCTGTGCATGAACTTGCCATTGTACACATATGGAGAAGAAAATTTATGGGAATCAGTTCTCTCCCTCTATCTGTGGATCCTGGGGATCGAACTCTGGTCATTAAGTCAAGCAGCAAGCATGCTTACCCACTGAACAATCACACTGGTTCCTATTTAAGTCATTAATTTGAACATGTTATTTTTCTAATAAATATTTTTTCCTGCTTTCTTGAATTTATTCATGACTCTTCTATCTTTTCTTTTCCCTAGCACTGTAAGTGAAGATGTTGCTCCATTTTCAGATTGGTCTCTGTCAACAGAAACAATGACCCCTAGGATTAGCACGGTGACCTTTCATTATATGATCCTAGGGAATTTATCTATGTGCTGTAATTTCCTGTGTGATTATTCTTTGGTTTACGAGGCAAAGATAGTTGTGTATAAGGGATTTTGTCAGGTGGGGATGGTTTGATTTCCTATGTTGTAACATGAAAGAAATTTATTTACATTTACATTTCTCATCTGGGTAGCGATGATAACTAGGACAAATGAGAAAGTTTCTTGTTCAGTTCATGGTCACAGAGGGTCTTTGATGCTTTCATCACAAACCAGGACTTTAACGGGCCTTTATGAATATGCTAATCAGGCTGACAAGGTTTCTCCTTTTAAATGTTTCTAAATAAAACACAGGTTGTTGGTTTTGGTGAAATACTTTTCCTGACTTCATTGTGAAGAGCATGCCATTTTGTTCTTTGTATTACTAACATGGTGCATTAAAATGCTTAATTTTTACATGCTTAGCAAATTTTGAATTCATGCACTAAATCCCAATTGGTCATGCATTGAGATCAATTTTATACACTTCAAAATTCTTTTTGCTAGATTCACTTTTATTAATTTTGCATTTCTATTCATAAGCAACATTGTTTTATGGTTCTTACTTTCCCTTATGTGATGTTTCTGTATTTTCGTTGCATCTGGATGTCAGAATAAGGTAGGTAATTTGCTCTACTCTAGTTCTAGGAGAGCTTGAGAAGAATAGTAGTCATGAGTAAAACCATTAGTTCTCAAACTTCTATCATGACTCCTTGGGGTGGCATATCAGATATACTACATATTAAATATTTACATTATGATTCAAAACAGCAGCAAAATTAGTTAGGGAGTAGCAATGAAATAATTTCTGGCTGGGATCAATACAACATGAGGAACTGTATTAAAGGGTCCAAGCATGAGAAAAGTTGAAAATCACTGGTTTAAACTTTTAATAGAGGCTAGAGATCACTAGTGATTAAGAGCACTTACTGCTCTTCCAGAGGTCCCAAGTTCAGTTCTTTGCAAGCACGTCAAGCAGCTCACAACGACCTGTGACTTCAGCTCACAGGACCCCAGGTTCTCTATACTGACAGCTTCTCTGAAAGCACCTGTATGTACTTGGCTCTCTCTGTCTGTCTCTATCTCCACACACACACACAAATAAATAAATAAATAAATATCTTTAAGCTATAAGTGGGGTTACTCAATTAAGTCATTTGGTCTTAAACTTGAGAAGTCTTCTAATTATTAACTCATTGCCTTATTAGGTCTGTTCAATCTATTATTTCTTACAGTATATTTACTAGGTTCTATCTTTGGGGAAATTTGCCCATTTGACCTAAGCTAACTAATATTAGTATTCATATGCTCATACATCCTTTATAATCTTCAGTGTTTTGTTTTGTATTATATTGTTTCATTTTCTTATTTTAATTTATTATGTATTCATTTTTAATTGTGTACGTTTTTCTATTTGTGGTTATGTGCAGTGCCCACTGAGGCCAGAGGAAGTATTCCAATAGTTTGGAGTTGGGGTGACAGATGGTCAGGATTTCCCAACTGTAGTCCTCTGCAAAGTTGTATACACTATGAATGGCTGAGACATTTCTCCATTGTCTTGTTCTGTTGTACGCATTTGAAGATTTTGTCCCCTTGAACTGAATTATTGGTTTAAGTGTTTATAAGATTTCTGATGCTGTTGAAGAATGAATTTCTTGTATTTTGTGATCTCAAAAGTGCTTACTACTTTCTGTTTATGTGTAGGTTTCTCCATCCTTCATTCCTTTTTCTATTCTTTCGTTGACCTTTTTTCCCCCCACGATGTTTTGAAGGTGAAAAGATGTTATTGATTGGTCTTCCTCCTTATTAAAGCAGGTCTTTTCAGCTAATGCATTTCTCAAAAACCTATACTTTCGATGCAACCTATAATTTTTGTTTCCCTTTAAACTTCATTTCAAAGTATTTATAGCTCTCCATCTGTTTTCTTCATTGAACACTTTGTGAATTACTAGCTTTTGCCCGTTTCTACTGCTTGTAATTTGAAATCTCACTGTTATTGATTTTTTTTTCAGTTTTATCTAACTTTTTTAGAAAACATACTTGGTATTGTCCTCTTAATTTTTTAATGATTTATTGTTTTTATATATTGAACTTGACTATCTTTCCAGCATACACACACACACATATACATATACATACATATATATATATACACACACACATGTATGTATGTATATATATGTGCTCCAAGGAGGCCAGAAAAGGGCATGAGAGTCCCTGGTTCTGGAGTTAGAAATTAATGTAAACCACCATGTGGGTGGTGGGAACCAAATCTTGGTCTTCTGCAAGAGCAACGGGAACTGTTCACCATGCAGTCGTCTCTGCAGCTCCAGCTCAAATGTCTGAGCCGCATAGGAATCTGTTTTACGGCTGAGCACAAGGCCTATCATGGAGAATGGACTACTTCTCCTTGAAAAGGTGTGATCGGCTTCCCTGGGTATAGGCATTCTTTGGATGTCCATTAGGCATGTTTTCCTGCAGATGTTCACTGGTATGCTGGGTTCTCAAATGATGCAACTACAGTTGTCAAAATATGCTTTGCCACATACATGATGGGTTTTTGCTTCAGGCATCTGGGAGTTTTGTGGCAAGGTGTCTCTGTATTTATCAGTATTTAGCATACTGTTAATTGTTGTTTCTGCATTGTACAGTCCTTTCCTATTTAGTGAGATGTCTAACAGCTTGTAATTTTAAACAGTGCCATGTGAGAACTCTACTGCTACTATTTATTAATCAGCTAATGTGTTAACCATTTTCTCAAATGTTTACTAAACTCAGTTCCCGAATATTGGCCAATCTGTATTCTCTGTGTGTTGGGTTTGACTTAATTTATAGTGAGTTTATTTGAAATTCTAACTTATTTTCCAATTCCTCATAGGGCAGAACTTCATAGTCAGAGAGTAGAGAGACACGATTGGCTTCTTAGGTCTTGGCTGAGAATGCTCAATGTTCCCTACACAGAATGGGATTTCTTGGTTCCAAAGAACATATCAAAAGTGTTCAAAGACATTAAAACATCACATTTTTTTTCAGCTTTTTCATTTCAGTTTTGTGGCTGCCCTGTTCTTTGCCCATCTCTTGGACTGGTTGTTTTATATGCAGCCCCAGGAAGCTGTGAACTTTAAAACACTTGCCTGTCCATGTTTTGGAGAGACAGTTCCCCTTTGAAGGACATTTAGGTCTGACTAACTACAGTAAAGCTTGATCAAAATCAAACTTTTATAGAATGGACTTTCAGGAAACTACTTGACGGGGTATTTCTTCATAGATGAAGTTTTGGAAGATCTTTTCTTCTCAAAATCTTCTAGTTCATGGAATACAGGATTTTTTCCTCCAGCAAGGCCAATGGGGAAACTGAATTCAGAAAACAAGACTAACATAAAGTAAAATAAAATGTCACAAAACTCATGAGTCTTTCCTAGATGCGGCTTTTTATGTGAAAACTTTCCACAGGTTGTTTATAACTTTTAGGTAATTTTGTTAATCACATGAAATTGCTTAAAATGTTCACTGTTTTACTGGAATTTATGGAGTGATAATTTTTTGAACTCCTTTCACTTTTCTACTGACATCAACCACTGAACATAGATTTTTAAAAATTATATTCATTCTTTAATGACATTATACCTTTGGAGTTTTGTTGTTCAGCGTGCTCCAACAATAAAACTGCCAACCTAAACTTCTATTTATATATTTTCCAAATATTTAAAAGTTTTTCAAAGATTTTAGTATTTTACAAATATTTTTAAAGTTAATTAGTTAATTTATAACTAAAGTATATATTTTAATAGAATTCATTGAAAAATTGAGAAAGTAAGAATTTTACAGAATCTCCTGTAGCATTTAAATATGGATTTAATTATCATTTTGAAACACTAAATATTTTCAGTGTAATGGGGTTTTATAAGCCAGGATTGAATTTCCCCAGAATTCTCTCCCATTTTGTAGATATAACTTGGGCAATCAGTCATGTGCATCACTAGCAGTGGAAAAAGTGAAGACTTCTCTTCCTATTTAAAGATGCTTACAAAAATAAAAGATCTGTCTTCTGAAGCCCCAACTGTGTATTTGTAAAAGTCAATCCCAAATTAAAGACTTTTTGTTCTTAGTATCATCAAAGGGATCTGCACCTCTGAATTAAAGAATAGTTTCTGCTGTCGGTAGCGTTCTAAGACAGAAGTTAAAAAGGCAATATCTGTAATACCAATGTCTGAGGCTTCCTTTGGGTACTATTCTCTCTGGAGTCTGGGCAGAGGTTGGTAAGGGACCGCACTTCTCCTGTAAAGTCTGCTGATTTTGTGGAACCCTGTTAATTTAACTCATGTTAATAAACAAGACAGTTAATTTTGTACTTCCCCAAACCCTCAAAGTTCTCAATGATTTAGTATGGAGAGTGCATTATTAACAATGTGTTTATATAAATTAAAACACAAACTCCAAAAAGTCCCATTGTAAAAAAAATGCTATCAATGCCTCTTCACTCATTTCATGCTTTGGGCTTTATTATATTAGATATAAATCTTTTCCAATTCTCTATTTCCCATATTTAGAATATGAACTAATCATTTGAATGCTTGGTCTCAGTTGGTGCTTCTACTTTTAGAGGTTGTAGAAACTTTGGGAGGTGGTTCTGATTGCAGGGAAGTAGGGCTGTGTCAGTATCACTCTGACACTGTAACTCATCCTCAGAGAACTCCTTTCTCTCCATTTCAGTCTGAAAATCTCCCGTCATCATGACTTTCTGTCTCAGAATGGACATCAAGACAGTGGAACAGGCCATGAAGGTTTGAAACCTCTGAAGCCAGAAACAGAAACTCAGGCTTCCTTCCTTCATGCTGCTAATGGCCACCATTCTGCCACTGCTATGGAAAAAGTAGCTAACTGAGTACATTCACACACTATAGGAAGTCCTATTCAACTTTATTATCATTAATACCTCTGCATGTCTAGGGTTGTTCATATGCCACATGTGTGTTGGTGTCTTCAGAGACTAGAAGAGATCGTCAGATACCCTCATGCTGGAGGCACATTAATTTTTGAGCCATCTGACATGAATGTTAGAAGCAGAACCTTTGGAAGAGCAATATGTGTTCTTAACTGTTGAGCCATCTATCTTACCTCTGCTTCTAATTTTTAACTATTAATTTTAATAATGGTCACCTCCCTTATCATTGTTAATTTCATTCTGTGTTCTAACACTTCCTATGCCATTTATCAAACCATTTTCGAAGCTGTGAATCTCAAATCATTGGCTACTGTATTCTTAAGATTACCCTGTTATATGTGCAGATTAGTATTCTGACATAATACATCATTTTATTTTATTATTTGTTTACCAATTTTTAAATAAATTACAAAATGAGAGCATCAAGCACTAATAAACTTTATTGCACATGACATATTAGAAATTTCCACTTTATACTGCAAAAAACATATTTTTACCTTTAGGTATCATATATTTTCCTTCCAGATTATATATGTGTGTACATATATTATAGTGACTAAATACCATGGTTAAATTTCTGACCTGCAAAGATTTTTCTAAAATCATCTTGATATGTATATTCTTGCCTAACATTAGATGAGGGCATTTCCTTCAATGTATATGTTTTTATTATTCATATTTATGATGGATGCATTCTTAATTAGTGCTACATTATTGTTTTTAACAGGTAGTGCCTACAATGTGATTTCCATGTCAGTATTATTATTGGCAACATATGATTTTTGTATTTTCATGTGTCATTCTGTGTCCCATACCTAACGGATTAGGAACCGTACTTGAACAACATGGAAGAGTAGCATGTTGTTATACACCTTATCATTATGCACATGCTATTCTTATGCAATATATTTACAAGTCCATTGTTTTACTTCACAGAATTGCTATTATACAGAGTTCTTTCAGCAATATGAAATACTGTGAGGAATATTTTAACTGTCTCTGAGCTCATTTTCAATCATTTCCCCCTTGTTTGTAATTCTGAGTTTTCACATGTGTCCTCATAGGTGAGCAGCTCTTTTGCCAGCAGCATGGGGTGTATGGCTACATTGTTCTGCACCCTGTCCTCTTGGGTATTCTGATCAACATCTTCATGCCTGCAGGTGAAAAGTTCATCTTTCTCTATAGTCTGTTGCAACTGTTCTTGCCTTGACAGCAATCTGCGCATTCCCTAACCTTGTGTTAATGACAGTCCTGTGTTAATCCTTTTTTAATTCTATGTTTGTTCAGTATTAACTATATCTTAAATCTTTTTTTAGTCTATGTTTCTCCAGTTCCCAGTATGAACTATATCTTACACAGATTTATTCATATATGGACACTACACTGCTATATTTGATCACAGTGAATTATAGTGATCAACCAGGAGTAGAAAGGGCAAAACTGATGCAGAACAGAGAGTAAGAAAGATACTCGAGAAATCAGATCTAAACAGTACCATGACAGCAGGTCAATTGCCGCAGACTTGGATGTCTGAACAGAGAGGAAAGCAAAGCTGAGGATACATCTACCTAGAATTCCTAGTTGGTCTTGCAAAGGCGAACCAGAAATTGAGTGTCTCATATTAGTTCCATTAAGCAATGGCTTAAAGAAAAACCAGATATCCTGGAACATGTTTTTCTAACTTTAGTTTTCTCCTCAGAATTTAAGAGAGCTTGTTCATTTTTGGGTTATAAAGTGCATTCAATTAGTATGTGCTAGGAGCTTAATCTGGAAATTCTCGGAGTCATGGAAAACATATCAAAGAGAAGATTTATTTTATTGTATTTTATTATCATCACTAAAACACACTTGTGTGTGTGTGCAAGATGTGGTGTGTATATGTGTAGAGTAAGAGAAGTAAAGAGCGAGGTTTCCATTATTTTAGAAGATCTAAAGGCAGAGTAAATTAACTGGTATAATAGGTAGAAAACACTTCAAACACATATGATTGAATTGTGATGGATTGTGTATTTTTTAAAGCTAACTATTATTATTTCTTTCATATTAATTTATTTATGTATATTAATGTTTTTTTGCATTTGTCTGTTCTGCTGACATGTATGTCTGTGTAACACATGTGTGCCTGGTTTCTGAAGAGATCAGAAGAGGACATGGGATCCTGGAGTTGGCATTATGGACAGTTGTGAACTGTCCTGTGGGTACAAATTAAAACCAAGTCTCTGCAAACTCAAGTGCTCTTAGCCATTGAGCAATCTCTCCAGCAGTGATTATATTTTTTCAACTTGTTAAATTCAGGCTTCATCACAAGTTAGAGGGATTTTCTGTCAGCTTCTTTTCCAGGGAAAGGAATCAGAAGTTAAATTGTATGAAATTGCTTTGGAACAAATAAAGACAGGTTCAAATTTGCAATTTTATGGAACAAAAACTTGTGACATGCTTAGCAGCAATTAGGGCACATTGCAAGTGTGACAATGACATCATTACTTTAGATTCCTTTACCAGTTTGTCATATACAAAGTTCTGGATTAGTCTCTGGGCACTGTGAAGCCAACAGTGATCATTAAATTCAACATAGAAAACTAATTTCACTTTAGTTTCCAATAAAGTGTCACAAATCATTAAAAGATTTCGTTTTCAACCATTCTGGTATAGACTGGTTTGCCATAACATACTTGCTATTTCTGTACCCTGTTGATAGGTGAGGCTTCAGGCACTTATATAAGGTCAAAAAGGAATTTCATTTTTTTTTATTTTCTCAGAGATTTCCTTTGGAGACAAAGATGCTCTAGGTAAGCAAGTATAATTAAAAGAACATCTCCCATAAATGGATTGTGACTGAGTGGCAACACTTAGCAGAACTTACACTATCCTCAGAAAGCTGGAAGATTGCCTCAGTGTTGCTTTTAACTCAGAAAGTTAACTATTCTAATTTGTGTGGATACATGTTATGGATAGCTTCAAAGTGTTTGCTCATGCGAAGTATTTTTAAAGAACATTTTGTGAAATGAATCCCTCATGAAATGCAATTTCCAGTGGAATTTCATTCCAAGGTAGAAAAATAAGATAAACCTCAGTTCTGCCAATCTAGAAATGTAAGATGTGTAGCTGGTAAGTAAACTAAGATTTGCACTGAGAAGAGGAAAAGGAAAAACAAAAACAAAACCCCAAACAGATATTCCTGTAAGAACCACCATACTAATGAGAAAGACACACTGCACTGTTTGCTTATTCCTCACAAATGAATGTGACACTCTGCTTGTGTTTCTTTGGGGAATAAGGCTGCTGCTTCTTTATACATTGAAATGAAGCATGGGTAATGTCATTGAATGTGTGTCTAAACAACCCTAAAATGTTGCATTACTGAAAATGAGAGCATATTGGTCATGCAAATGAACACAGTGTTTATGTTTCCCACATTCTTCAGTCTGAAGCAGTGTGTTGCTCTGTGAGCTACTTAGGAGCCCACAGTACCCGAAGGACAATGATTCATTTAACTGTAGCCATTGAGGAAGGAGGACTATGAAATCTTATTTCTAGATTTGGAAGGAGTTTTTGAGCATCAAAATTTGGATCAGTACATCCATTTTTCAAGAAGTCTATTTTCCAAGAGCAGAGAGATGGCCCAATTGCTTAAGAGCCTGCCATGAGGCCATGGAGCCCAGATTTCAAGTCCTCAGCACCACACAATAAAGTGGAAGTGGGAGCACACATCTATAATTTCAACTGTGAAAAGATAGAGGCAGGAAGAGGACTGGAGCTCACTAGTCAGACAGTCTAGCTCTTCGGTGAGTGTCAGGTTCAATGGGAAATTTTACATCAAAACATTGCCTTGGGGGTGGCTAAGAAGGACACCTGACATCAGCTTCTACCTCCTCAATCACATGATGTTTGTATACTCACACATATGTGCACACACACATACACACAAATAAAAGCATTTCCTGTCATTTCTATTTACTGTAACAATAATGAAGTTGCACACACACACAAATGGAGAGACTGTTGAGCTAAAATTTCAACTTTTATGCTCCATTCTCTTCCTCAATGAATTGTTGACTTCTGTGGGTGGTATGAAAATCATAATAAATCCTCCTAGTAATTTGCTTTAGTTTGCACTTAAGTTCTTCAAAATATGAAAAGCATACCAAATTAGAAAAGAACAGACTAACTTGTATAAAAACATACCATTCCATATTGGTTCATGGACATGCATGCAAGACTTGTTTTCACCTATAAAATTGCCTCAATTTTCTCAAAGGTTTCAGTGTTGTCTGTACTTTTGTTGTGTTACAATAACTTAGAGGATATGAGGAGGGGAAACTTGGCCCCGGGAGCAGTATATTTGCTTGATAATTGCTGTTCTAAAGAAATGGTAAGCTTTACTACATGCAAAGAGATTCAACAAAATGGTTTCATTAGACATATTTTCTAGTTGTCCAGGGTTTAATACTAGGGTTGAGTCTCTGATAAATTCAGTCAGAAATTTATGTCCTAAAGATATTTACAACTTTAATCATTTTCTGAATCTTCCTGTGGACCACAGTGGCAACCACATGAGACCACCTGAATTGCCACCTTATGGCTCAGTTATCTGGGAACCTACTGAAATGTTTTGATACTCTCCCTCTACAAGGACTTTGATCATCATAAGCAGGGATCCTGAGAGGTCATAGGGACAGCAAGCTACTCCTGCTAAAACCAAGAGTAAGTTCCAAGGTATAGAATGTAAAACAATACTTTACTTCTTGGTCTGTTTTTTTCAAGTGTTGGATGGACTTAACGATAGACTCCAAAAGAAATCTGTTGTCCAAGACTGAAGGAGCTTACATCGTGATTAATGAGCAAGCTCCATGGAACACATCCATAGCACTTAGTACTTGTCAAATAATTAATCTTCATAGATGCCTGTAACAAAGCATACATTGCATCTTCAAGTGAAGAGACACAGGTAGTAGGAGGAGAATGATGTGCTCCCTCTTGTTTTCACCATAAGGCTTTTTTAACTTGGCTTCCCAACACTGTAGGCAGTGAGTTCCAAACTTCTCTTCTTTTAGAAGCACTTGGCTCTTTTTCAATTCTGTAAGTTGGATACTCCTTTGATGCAATAAGCATCACAGTCACTGCCATATATCATGCCCCCCCACAAGCCATCTGTCACCTGCCACGCAATGTTCTGATGAAGATGCTTATTAAATTGGTTCTAAGTGTTAGATTAGATTTTCTCATTGCCACTCTTTTCACTCTCATTTCATTTTTAAAACAATAGCATGTCAGGGAAAAAGGATCTTTCTTTTGAAAACATGTATAATCACACACACACACACACACACACACACACACACACACACACACACACCCCACTGCAGTGCCCTCCTCTGTGATCTTGTCATCTATCAAGAGACTAGTGCTTAAGGAAAAATGGTGATATAACCTAAGGAGATATTCTTCCTCACTGATTATAAACCATATGCTTCTACTAATCAATATTTTATTAATTTAGAAAGTCTTGTGCATGGATGAGCTGTTCTGATTTATGGCAGAACAGCTGTCATGATGCTTGAGAGAAGCTTATCTTTAGGGACTGTGACAGAAATCTTATTATCTCGAACACAGTTCAGTCGAAAGTCTGTACAAAAAACAAAACACTAGCAAATATGGACAGGCTTGGGTTCAAGCTTCCTTCTCTTTTAAATTCTACCCTGATCAATCTCAACTGCTGCAGTCAAGTCTTACAGTTAAATTTATCGCATAATGCAGCGTTCAGTTCTCACGTATGTGAATGCTGGAAAATTAAAGATCCAACATGGCAGCTCCTGAGGTCAGTTTGCCTGCCACATGAAGGGTGCCTTCTTTGTGTGTCCTTATACAGTGTGGAAAGGGCAAAAGCTGCCCCTTGACAATACTTTTTGAAATACTAAATTCGGTTTTAAAGAGTCAGACTTTAGGACCTATTCACCTCCCAGAATACCTCTTCCTAAAACTTCACATTTGTGGAAGGATGTCAGATTTTGACCCCCGATGGGTAGAAATATTCAGCCATTTGGAGGCACACAGTCATCTGTAACATAGGATTCAATGCCTATGGCATTTTTTGGCATCTGCACTCTTGTGTTACATATACCTCCTATATACACATGCAGAATAAGGCAGACGATCAAAGTTAAAATTAAAATTTGAAACAAAGATAGATACATAAAAATAAAATCCAATTTCTCTATCAATATTGAGTTTGGACTTTATTAATATAAAAATTGAGACTCTTTTGAGTTTAAAACTTAAGTATAGAATCTTTTCAAATGATTTTAAATGTTTTTAGTGGATATTGATCATATTCGCAAGCAATTCCTTTACTCTGTTCTAACCAAATTAAGTCAGCTAACAATATTGAAAGTAACAGAAAACTCATGAGGCCTCACCCATAGCTGAGGAGCCTTGGTCCCTTGATAGCTTCTGCGGGGAGGGAAAATCCATTTTCTTTAAGGGTGTGCCTTCTGGTAGACCAGCCACACGTGAGTGGATGGCCCTAACGTCTGAAGTGTGTGAATAGCACAAATTGTAGTCCATGCTTATTTCATAATAATTTAAAGGATTAGTTGCTTAAATAAATGCTTAATGGACTCTTACATGGCACAAGCTTCATGAACATTAGTGGACTATGTCTGTAGGCTAGATAAAGGCTGAAGCATGTTTTGGAACCTAGAGTTTGATTAACTCACAGCCGTGCCTCTTGAATTACACTCTATCTAAAGATGGCTCCCCTGCGATTTTGAGATTGAATAATTAGGGCAAAAAGTTCTGTGACTTGTGTCTCTCAAACATGTACAACATTCTTCCCATCAACGATGGTGCTCAGATTACTGGCAAGCTCTTCCATGAAGCTTGGCAATTATACAATACAAGTTAGGCAAGTTTGAAATGCAAGAATTACGGCACATAATGTAGTCCTAGCTCCTGGGACACATTGCAAGAGAAACAAGGTACTGTACATGAGAGTCTACAAGAGAGCCTAATCTACATGGTGAGACCAAAATACACACAAGCAGCCAGATGTGGGTCATGCTTGTAATCATGACACTCCAGAGATATAGGTAGGTGGATGGGATGCTCAAAGTCATTCTCTGCCACATAGGGAGTGTTAGGTCAACCTGGGCTATGAGGTGCCCTGTATCAAACAAACAAAGAGGTGTTCAGCACATACGAACTACTGAGTGATAGAATAATGATAATTTTGTTTCTGTACTTTAAAGTTATTTTTTTCTAATTTTATGTTGCAAGAATTTTGGAACATTCATGATAACCATAATGAAAACATAAATTATGAATAAATTAGCTTAAATATGCACTTAGAATAGTAATATTATACTTTTAAATCATTCTAAAATTTTCATCTATTGGGACTGAGGTTACAGCTCAAAGGTAGATAGAACACTTGCCTAGTAAATATGAAGTACTGGGTTTGGTCCCTAGAACTTCACAAAAGAAAGCAAACCAAAACACATTGTGCTTACTTACTCTCTTTTACAAGAAAAATTCTCACAGGAATGTTTCAAGAACAAACTTTTTAATTCTTTAATTCTGAGCCTTTTGAATGTCATTCCCATCAGGAGTTCAGCCACATAAATTTTTTTTAATGAATGTTCCCATTCAACAATTCAACACCCAAGTGCAATGCACATGGCAACTCTCACTCCCTCCCCCATTTCCCACCACATTTCCCAGTCCTCTATCCTCATGTGTGCTCAGGACATTAATTAGAGTTCTCTGTGGCCATGAGGTGGAGCTATCTGCAGTGCCTGGTGGGTTTAGTGGTTGGTATACAAATAGAAACAGCATTTTCCTTCACTCACTATCTGTCACCACCTTACATGTAAAGTATAGGATGCTGAGAGCCACTGCCACATCACTGTTGATGGGGTTGCAGTGCAAATAAATTACAGTTTTTGCTCTGAGGCTAGAACTCTGTACTTCCCAGGTCACATTCCGCAATGGTCTCTGAGAGTTCAAGAGGTGGTGTAAGTGATTTGCTTATGGCTAAGTGCACAGCCATTGCTTATTCTCTGTATTTTGGGCAGTCATTGACTTTTCTGCATTCATAGCAGTCTTCTGTAGGGACAGACTCTGGTTAAGGTCTTCAATGTACTCAGGTTATTAAATTCAAATTTGATTTTCATTTATTTTGACCTCCTAAAGACATTTGGAATGGTTGGCCACTCCTTTGTGTTCAGAGTTCTTTCTAGACCTTGATTTTGTATTTGTGGTAAGTTTCCTACTCTTCCACTAGTTGCTTGTTTCAATTTGGTTTGCATATGTAAGCAATATGAGTAGAAAAATAGTCGTAGGTAATAGAGTCAACCCATGCTATTCTTTCTTGGTATCAAAAATAACATATCCAAGCTTCCATATTAGACTAAGGACCAGTCACTCTCAAGGAACCTTCCATGTATTTTTGACACCAGGTTGAAACTGCTGAGGTATGTAGGCAGGTTGACTGAGAAACTATCAGTTTGTCAGGGTCCGCAGTGAGAGACAGCCACTGGGAGACAACCTTCACTGCTGTGACACCCAGCACTGAGGACAGAGTAACTACTGAGCTCTTGGTCACTCTGGTGCGAATCAATTGTTGCTACTCTTTTCACTTAAGTGACCTAATGAATAGTATAACTGAACAAATAGCATAAATATATACGCTCACTCCACTGGTCCTGTTCTTCTAAAGAACTTTGACTAATAGGTCTTAAGAAAGCATATAATTTTGTGTTTGACTGCATCCCCAGTCATACTTAAATACATGGCCCTCTAGACTGGATACCCCTAGAATTCTATAACTTGTTTTTGACATCTTGATTTTATTATCTGTACCTCTCATGAAAGATTATCCCCAGATACAAGATGGCCTTAATTTTGTTCTGTGGTACATAACATATGTTTAAAATACTTTTATATTTGTTTATTTACCTATCTACATGTGAGTGATAAAGAGGGATATAGGGAGAGAAAAGGGTAGATGTCTAGAGAAGAGGAGCGGAGAAGACAGGGGAGTTGGTAATCTCCATCTACTATATAGGTCCTAGGGATTGAAATCAGAACATTAGGCTGTATTTTTATCTGCTACATCTCTTACACCTAAAACAGTACCTGGGCACAATCTATGTATGCTTATACATATAAATGTATGAAAAATTAATTAATATGTCCATATGCATAGAAGCAAGCTTGTTTTCTTGCTAAGACCACTAAGTTTCATTGTGTGAACCTTAATTGTGGGTATAATTGAAAATTGGAGACCAGGTATATTTTCTGAAATCTTACATTGGTGTGAAAATTCTACTATATATGTGTTGCTTTTACTGGTCTAATTAACAGTGCCCCCAATCATCAGGAAGTAGTCTAGACAACAATACCTAAATACCCTAAATGATTGTTTATAAAGGTATGTTTACATTTAAAGTGGGATATACTATAGAGATAGATACTTTGCACTGTTATGGATTTTTGTCTATTGATAGTAATTTAAGGAGAGTTTTGTTATATGTATATTTCTGCTCTTGATTAAGGTATTGTATTTGTGAAGATCATTTAAAAATTCATAATTAAGAAATATAGGTTAAAAATAATCATTTATAGTAGTCAAATGTGTAGCCATGTTAGTTATGTTTTCTAGCTATAAATGATGCATTTCAGATGGAGAGTTATTTTTCAGATCTTTCAAAGACTAAAAGAATATAGCATTCAAAATGTTTTAAGAACTTAGGACTTTTCATGACCTGAGACATATTTGCTCCTGGAAGCACCAATTTTTCAAGAGAAAGGTGGGCATTGAAGAGGCTTCTTATGGAGTTTGTTAGACATTTGGGCGAGAAACTGCTCTTTCCTTGAATGCTTGATGTTATGCTTTATAAACTGGACATGTAGGACCCACACAAAAATGACTGCTGAATGTGCCTAAAGGTGAGATGGTCCTTTGGGATGCCTGATTCATAAAACAGTCTGCCAGACATTCTGCAGGACACAGAAGGAAACAACTGATAAACTTTACCATTACAAGACAGAACAGATCTTAGAATTTTCTGCTTCATGGAAAAGTCTGCTGGATACTATGAGCCCATAGGCTGAAGAGTGTTTGCCCCAATATTATAGAACTTTGGGTGACTTTCCAGGCAGTGAGATATTCTAGAGTTTTGCACTTATAGCTAGCTTAGGTAATATTACATCCTTCTGGGGTCTTTGATGGAGTTGAAGAGTAGGTAGGTTATAATTACAGTTTTCCTTACTTATGATAAAAGACAAAGCAGGTATAAATATTGTAACTATTATTCTTGCTTCATACCTGTTTTGCTATATGTAATTTTACTATGTTAAAGTTAAAACCTTCCTTTTCATTTAGACAGAAAAGGGGAAATTATGTGGAAAGTGCTTCTGGATATGTGTCTCTTTTATTGGTTAATGAATAAAGCAGTTTTGTCCTGTGGTTTAGCAGAATAGAGCTAGGCAGGAAAACTAAACTGAATGCTGGGAGAAAGAAGGCAGAGTCACTGAGAAGCCATGTAGCTACTGCCAGAGACAGATGCACCAGAAACTTTTTGGCAACCCACAGACACATGTCAATACAAAGATTAATAGAAATTGGTTAATTTAAGATAGAAGAGTTAGCAAGAAATATGCTTAAACTATTGGCCAAACAGAGTTTCAATAAATGAAAATTTCTGTGTGATTATTTCAGGAGTCTGGGCAGCTGAAAAACAAACAAGTGGCCAGGAAACAAACAATCTTCAACAAAATTACATTCCAGGAGCACTTTGTCAATTTGGAAACACATTCTGGGTAGACTGATTTAAACCATCCTAGACTTAATTTTTGATAATGTTGCACATTCCTTGGAATTCAATTCCTCTAGTGTTTTCATGGAAACTTTACCCTTCTAATTTCATGTGTTCTTTTTTGAATCCCACTGAGTCCTATAAGTATCATCTGAATGTTTAAGGATAGATGTCCAGAAAACACTCTTTTCTTATCCCTTTCTTTGTCCTTGGTCTCCCAGCAGCTATCATTTGTCAATAGTTGACTTTGGATGTCATAAACTCCTCCTTCATTCACATTGAGTATTGGGCAGGATTGAAAGTTTTCATTGTTCCCCTCATGGGAACAATGGCTAATTCTGAATATATTAAAAACAAAAGCTCATGCAGTGAGTTTGCCTATTTTCCTCTCCTAAAGATGACTACAGACTTGTAAAGACAACTTAAGAATATTATGCAGACAAACACATTTGTTTATAAAATGCCATCAGTACAGAAAATTGCTGTTGGATCAATACACAGAAATCTACTCGACAGCCATACATGCATGGGCTTGTTTTTTCTTCCTTGTTTGAGAGGAAACTAATATAAAGCTCCAGTCACATCATTGCGGTATGGGATTCAAGAGAAATGTCAGAGGAAAAAAATAGCTAAATCTTCTGTATAAAACAGGTTTGCTCTTTTCTCAGCAGAATTTCATTACTTCTCAAGACAGGCTGCAGATTTGATGGTAAGGAAGTACAAATAAAGACCAACACCAGTGAGGACACCCTCCACTGAGGCTCCGTCTCTTAAGTGCTACAACACCCCATCACAGTACTATCACCTAGGGAGCAAGTGTTCAAACACAGGAGACTATGGGGCATCTGAGTTCAGTCCCTCAGTTATTCTTGCCATTAAAGAATTCTGAATATACCAGAATAGCTATCATCCCTTCCTTCTACAGTGATGGAACAATCAGATATTTTTAACTCAACACACAATCTAGAGCCTTGCAAGTGCCATCCTTCCCACTCACGTGCATAAATAAATACCATTTGAAAAAAATAGAGAAGAAAACTAACTCTGTCTTCCACCCATCCTTAATCTTAGTTTCTTATACTTCCAGAATGGCATAAAGTGAATAAGTGACTAATGCTATCTAGAATCCCAAAGTTGGGAGCCGTGTCTTTAGATTTGAAGGGGCAGAGCCGAAGCCAGCCCAGGTTCTTAGGACTTTAAGAACAGTTTTCATAGCAGCCTCATATTTTGTATTAAGCAGGTTTGTTTTGTTTGAGGATGTTTTGATGTTTTTAGTGCTATACTGTTACTTACAGCTACATGCACTTCTAACACATTTAGCATTTCTAAATTAACCCTGTTATATTTTTTGGAATCACTTAGAAATTTAGTGTTAGTTAGGCAAATACTTTGTCTTACTACAACTTGATACGCTGTGTTTTGTCCATATTCAAGGGCCACGTGTGCTTTTCTGAGTGTAAACTGAGGAGGAGTAGATAAAGTGGAGGAGGCAGAGGGAGAAGAACTTGAGAGGAGAGGAGGGAGAGGAAAATGTGATCTGGTTGTAAAATGAATAAGTTAATTAATTAAAAACTACCCAACTCCTTAAATTTGTTTTCACAAATATTATCTCTAAATTAAATAAAATTCTTACTGATGGAATAAAAGTGACTCTGATCTTAGTTGCATAGTATTTAGACTTCTGGGAAAGAAATATTTGTGTAAAATGGATGAAATGCAAGAAATTTAGGTTACAAGGAAATTTTGTAGAGCACTTAATCTCAATTTCTACTGATGTGTATGTATGTATATACATTTAGCAAATTGCCTAACTTCTTCATATCAGAGAAAATAATTTCATAATCAGCATTTCTGCATGTGCAGTTCTTTGGCTGGAATTGTGGTGTGTAGTAATAGCCATGGAACTTCAGGTTTTCTTTTTTAAATTGTCTCTCTTTCTTTAAAATTTTATTCTTTTATTTTTTAAATGAAAACAGACTATCTTTTTTTCCATTATATATACCAATCTAAGTTCCCACTCCTTCCCCTTCCCACTCCTTCCCCTTCTCCCATTTCCTCCACATATTCTCCCACCCCACTTCCATTCACTCCTCAGAGAGTGTAAGGCACATTGCTTTGGAGAATAAGGTCCAAAGCCCTCCCTACTATTTCTAAGCTGAGCCAGAGAATAGGTTCCCAAAAAGCCAGTATATGCAGTAGGAATAAATCCTGGTGCCACTGCCAGTGGCCGCTCAGTCTGCCCAGCCAAGCAACTTTCAATCACATTCAGAGGGACTAGTTTGGTCCTATGCTTTTTCCTTCCCAGTCTGGCTGATATAGGTGAGCTCCCATTAGCTCAGACTGTTTCAGTGGGTGTACCTATCATGATCTTGATCTCTTTGCTCATATTCTCATTTCTTCCACTCTTCAACTGAACTCTGAGAGCTCAGTCTAGTGCTCTGGTGTGGATCTCTGCCTCTGTTTCCATCAGTGGCTGGATGAAGTTTCTATGATGATATTTAAGATATTCATCAGTCTGACTACAGGGCAAGGTCAGTTCGGGCACCCTATCCTCTATTGCTTAGGATCTTAACTGGTCATCTTTGTGGGTTCCTGGGAATTTCTCTAGAGCCAAGTTTTTTGCTTACTCTATAATGGCTCCTTCAGTCAAGACATCTCTTTCCTTGCTTTCATCTCTGTCCTTCCTCCATCTCTATTCCATTCCCTCAAGTTCTCTTTGCCCCTCCCCTTTCCACTCTTCCTCTCTTTCCATCTTCCCTTCTCCCCCTACCCCCATGCTCCCAATTTTGTCAGGAGATCTTGTCTATTTTGACTTTCCAGGAGGATCCGTATATGTTTTTCTTAGGGTTCACCATATTACTTTGCTTTTTTAGGATCATGAACTTTAGGCTCAATATCCTTTGTTTAAAGCTAGTAACCACTTATATGTGAGTACATACTATAGTCATTTTTGTGGGGGTCTGGATTACCTCACTCACTAATGTTTTCTAGTTCCATCCATTTGCACGCAAAATTCAAGATGTCATTATGGTTTACCGCTGAGTAGTACTCTAATGTGTAAATGTGCCACATATTGGAACTTCCGTTTAAATTAAACAACAGCCTGACAACTTTCACGGGTTTTCTTTATGTTTGATATATCATCTATATTCTTACAGTATACTTTTAGTCTGCAAATAGACAGGACAATATAACTGATATTGAATGTTTCTAAAAGTAGGTAATTTCTTTTTCATGTTACCATTCAGAACCACATATTAAGAAAGAGTAGCTCCAGAACTAGAGGGTGGCACAGCAGAAAGGCACTAGCTGTGCAAAGATAAGAACCTGAGTTTAAATTCCCATCATGCACATAAAAGCTAGGTACTGTAGCTACCATTTGTAACAGTACTGCTTGGGGTAGAAGTGAGACCTCAGAAGGTTCCAAGGAGCTCCCTGGCTGGCCAGTGCACAGCAGTGAAGTCCTGGTGTAGAACTATTGGGAAAGTTACAGAATATGACACACAATACACAGTTAAGTGCACCCACATGAGCATGTACACAACTCATAGACATTCCCACAGCACATTGGACATGTGCACATAACATATGCATTCCTCTGTGCATGCACACACACAAATACACATACACACCAGAAATACACACACACACAGCATAGTAGTGTGGCTGTGTACTCCAGTGCACTCCAGCATAAAGTTAACTGCCTTTACACCATTTTTTTTCCATTTTAAGCTAATGCTACATGAAATACAATTTTCTGCCTGACACAATTCCTTTAATTTTTACTGAGAAAAATGCATTCAACTTAATAGAACCTTCTAATCATCTTCTATTTTCACTGTGGCATCCAACTCTTAGTATGTTTTCTTCATTCTGTGTATTATCTAATGATTTTCTGCCAGTTTAAATATGAACTCGAATTAGAAAATGATTAGCTAATGTAAAATATACAGTACTAGAATATTTTCCAAATGTTCTCAGCTCCTAAATCTTCTAAAGAGCTCCCATTTGAATGGATATTCAAGTTCTCAGAAAATTTACATGGGCAGTAAGGAGCCGTAATGAAATTCCATAATGCTGTTATTATTTACTTCCATAGAAATTGAGACTGGGAGAAGTCAGGTGAACAGTCATTAGAAATAATATACCATAAAGGGTTAAGTGTTCCTGTGGACTAGGAAAGTCACAATCCCAATGAAGTTTGTTTGAGACAAGCATGAGTAATGATTGACATTTTCCACAGAGAACGTTAATGCACCCAGTAGTGTCTCATACACCTTCTCCACACTGGTTCATTCCTACATCCCAACCTCACTTTGCAATAGAAACTGCTATTCACAGGTCAGACTTGGCAATGGCAAAATGTGTCTAAGGCACCTGAGAGTTGGCTCTAAGCTCAGGAAATCAAAGTGGGCTGCATGCTAAGAAAAGTTTTGCCTTTTTCACCATTATCTCCCATTGTATCTTATATGTCACTATATTTCAAAATTCTTAAAATATTTTTTTTCATGTGCAGGTGATTCCTTATAATTACTGTCAGAAGCTCTATATGAGTATTTAAAATGTAGGTGTAGTGAGAGGTTTTTTAGGGAGATAACTCAGAGGGAAAACAGCCTACATGCTCAGAGTGCTGGCTTTGGTCCTAGGCACTACATAAAGAAAATGTCCCTGAGCACAGAGCTATAAATATCAATCATTGTGAATTAGCAACACAATTCCGTGTTAAGAAACAGTTCTGAGGCTGGAGAGATGCCTTAGCACCTTCAGCATTCATATGGCAGCTCTCAATCATCTGTAACTACAGTCTCACATTGTCTTCCAGACTCTGCTGGCACCAGACACACACACACACACACACACACACACACACACACACACACACACACACACTGAATCCCTGCAGCGTTAGGGACCACAAAGGAAGCAAAACCTCAGTGTTGTTAATAAATAAATTTTGGGCATGTATTCATACCCCCCAAAAAAAATAACAAAAGCAAAAATAGACAAATGCGAAATTATCAAACTATAGCAAAGAGAACACACAGCAAAGAAGAAAAGTGCCATGTATTGGTTGGTAATATCTACAGTTCAGACAGGGGCACATATATAAATGTTTAAGAAATTCAAACAACTCAGTAGCAAGGGGAAAAAATATCCCAACAGAGATAAAGTGAGGGAGAAGTTTGAGGAGTGGGGAGATTGTGTATGGATTTATGAGAAAATGCTAAAGATTTCTGATCATCATAGAAATGCAAATGAAAGCTAGAGTATCACTTAATTCTTGCTAGAATGTTTATTATCAAAGACAAAAGACTATCAAGTTTTATTGAGCACATGGAGAAAAGAGACATCTTTTATGCATTTTGTGGGCTTGCAATTTATTCCAATCTCTACAGAAAACAGTTTGGAAGTTTCTAAAAAGAAAAAAAAAACTCAAAACAAGAACTACAATATTATCTAGTAATCCTACTACATATACCCAGAGGGAATGAAATAACTCTGTTCTGTTGAAGAGATTCCTGCATTCTAATGCCTACTATAGGACTGCTAGTAATAGAGAGAATAAGTATATATGTCTATGGAGTCATGATTAGATAAATAAAATGGGCTACTGATACATGGTGGAATATCACTGTGTCTTAGAAAACAAAATTCTGACTTGCCATTCCATGAGTGAATTTGGGTATCATTATGTTATGTGATGAAGCAATGCATACTCTGTCATTCATAATTGGAATCTCCAAATGTCAGAGGTTGTCATAAAGTGGGGAGGGGAGGGAAATTAGGGGTTAGGGGCAATCAGTAGTGGTTATGAGATATGGCTTACTTGACTCAAGACATTATAGTGTGTTCTTGCTCAGCAGAAAGATTATAGATGATGAAAATATACAATATTTTTAAAAGCTAGAATAAATGTTTGAGACTGTTTCACCATAACATATTATTGTTTGATGAGATACACACACACACACACACACACACACACACCTATCTCTCTCTCTATATATCTATCTAATCGAATTTAAATATCTCACAATGTATACATGTGATGAAGAAATGTTCCATGACACTCTATAAGCATATATAATCTTTATATTTTGTTAAGATGAATTTAAATTAAAAAATAAGATATTTTAGTAATTGAAGTATAATACAAATTTGAATAATCTGATTATATACCTTGCTAAGTAATGTTTAAGGATTAAAAACTATATATTCTTTTTTAATTATTTAAATTTTTAGTTTTGTGTATGTGTCTTTGTCTGAGTGTAGGTATGTGTGTGTGTGCAGGTTCCTGTGGAGGTCACAGGGGGACAATGGATCCCCCAGAGCTGCAGTTTTTAGCTGCAATTTGAGTGATGGGAACTGAGTTCTGGAAAGAAGTCGTATCTTTTGATCTACCTCTATACCTTATATATTCCTGTTCTATAAATGCATATATACACATAGGAATTAAACTTGTAAAGTAGTAAAACAATGTTCAAATACAATGTAATATAAATGTCAAGATTTCATTATGCAGTCAATATTGATTGACTGTGCTATAATAACTTAAAGTTACAAAGTATAAATAAAATATTAAAACATATTTTTGTATTTCTTATAAAGGAGAGTCATTCCCAAAGTTCAGAAAACAAATCTTAAATACAATAAGATATATTCACAAAACATAATATAACAGTGATGTTATACAATGTGTTATTTTGATGAAATTTTCAAAATCTGATATATACATTCCCAAAGTATGTAAATTAATATAATTAAATTAGTATAATAATGAAATGTCAATATAGGTAAGGTATAAGTATTACTATAAATATAAAGCACAATAGAAAAGTTCAATAAGTGGTATGATTTCCACACCCATGTCACAGAGGCCTGTAACTCCTGCTCTAGGTGATCTACCGCCTTCTTCTGATCACCTCAGACACTGTATTCATGTGTACACAAACAGAAACACACACACACACACAAGAAAATTAAAGTAAATCTTTTGTAGAAAGAAATTTTGATAAAATTTCCAAATAGTTTTAAAACTTGATATTAGGTGAAAAAATTTACATTAAAATTTATGTAGAAGAAAAAGAGAGACTCAGAGTGACCTAATTTAAAGAAAAGTTTTAGAGAACAATGTTGCAATATAGCCTTAGGGCAATGTGGCAACTGCAATATGGTCATGGTAGTAAACAGTAAAGGTGATCATAAGAAAATAATTGAGAATTTGTAATATCAGTATGGAGGGGTGAAATGTTACACAGGACAAAGCAGGTTAAGAAAAGCTACATCTGGGATAGAGAAGAAAGTTAGGTAAAAGTTACCTAGGGATAAACTTCCATTATTCTTTATGTAACTATCTATTTAATATGCATATATTATCAATATATTTGTAATATATATTGCTCCTTTATTAATTGTGGTGGTGTATGTTTTACTATTTATTCTTTGTGGAGTGTGTGTGTGTGTGTGTGTGTGTGTATGTGTGTACACACATATCTATGTGGGTAAGTTTCACCCTTACATTCATATCTGAAGGTCAGAGGCAGAAGCTTAGTGTCTCCTTCTATTTCTCTCAAACCCACTCTTGGAGACAATGTCTTTTATTAAATCTGGAAATCTCTGTTTGTGATGAGCTTACTGACCAGAAGATGCTGGGTGCATTTATCTTCACATACCCAGCACTGGGACTCTATCTATGCACAGCTTTGCTTTTTTTTTTTTTTGTTGTTGTTGTTGTTGTTGTTGTTGTTTTTTGTGTGAGGATGCTGGGTTCAGAACTCAGCTTCATCAATACACAGCAAGTATTTTACCCACTGAGCCTTTTCCAAAGTCCAAAGCAAATAATTATAGTCAGTTTTAAGATCTAAATTTAAAAACTCAAAATTTAAAATGGGTATAAACAAATATGAGAATATTCATGAGATGTTTTACTAAGCAAATATTCATTGTGGTATAATTAATACCATCCACAAATATAAAGTTTTATAAAACTGATCATGCTTCAACCATAAGCAAGTATTACTACTAAAATGGGGATTAATAAGAAAAGTAAAAATCATTGACTAAAATGACTAAATAGAGAGCATATTCCCACAAAAATTAGCTCACCCCTATGACAAAGACCATTTGTGAATCATTAATTACAATAAGATTAAAATGAGATGATCAAAAGTTATGAAGAATAAATTTATAAAATGAAAACCACAAGAATACAGGAAGATAAAACATCAAACTCCGTTAATAGACACCATGCAGGCTATTGTAAGACACAGTTCACATCTACCAGACTTAACATATGAAAAACTAGATGAGATGGAAGGATCATAAGTGTGGAAAGATCTGGTAAGTAAGTATGTTACTAACATGGAAAACAAACTTTTGTCCTGGGTATCACAAAAGTGCTCATAGCAGTGTGGTTCCCAGGGCAAAATAAATCCATATCTTTGTTAGTTCACATAAAAAAACTATAGTATCTCTATAGCATAATGAAAAAATAAAATGTAATCTAGTACCATGGTTTACTCTTATGAAACACTGAGAAAAAAAAAAAGACTCAGATATATACCTGTCAGAACAGGAATTGGCAAGATGACTAAGTAGCTAAAGGAGCCTGATGCCAAGCCTGACAATTTGAGTTTTGTCTCTAGACCTCACATTGAGGAAGGAGATAACTGATTCCTGCAAGTAGTTGTCATCTGTTCTCCATATATGCACTGTAGTGTTTGTGAGGGGACACACACACACACACACACACACACACACACAATTAACCATAAAAATATCTAAAAGGAATGAATCTCACCTCAAAAGCTAGTTTAATATGTGTATCCTATTTTAATTTGTATGATTATCAAAACTTCTTTTTAGGTATTACATGNAGCATAATGATTTAAAAATTAAATAATATAGTATCCTCTTCCATCATGTGACTGATTTTTATGGCTGCAGTGCAAACCTCAGACATTTAAAGACAATGTCCTTGTTTTACAGTAGCTGAGTTATCCTTTTCTACAAATTATTCTATCCCTAAGCTGATGATTGATTTTTCTCCTGCTTGGTACCCTTTGGTCTTCTGGCAAATACACTATGAATTTCTGTATTATGCATCATTTACACATTAACCTTCCTGTCAGCCCCAATCCACCATTTTGACATGCTTGTGTTAATAATGTCTGTGATGGATTTGAGAATATCATCACTTTTCATGAATTTAAGTAAGTTTAGTCTGAGAAATTCATTTTCTTCCAAACGGCACTTTATCAAATAACACCCATAATGCCTCTACACACTTCTCCAAAATCAAGATGCAATACTGGATTTTTCACCTCTCAACAACAGATAGCACAAATAATAATAATAATAATAATAATAATAATAATAATAACAACAACAATAGCATAGTAGAAAATGCATGGCAGTATTTTAGCATTCTTATTGCCTACGAGTTGAATAATACCTTATGCTCTTATTCAGGGGCCACATTGTTTACTCCAAAACTCTTTAGAACATTTGTTCTGACTTTGGTTAGTCAAAATAAACTATAGATTCACACAGGCAGACAGATAGACAGACAGATAGATATTACAGGCTGTGACATACTTTCTATGTCTGAACAAATGATCGCTATCGTTGACCTATTAAAACTTTTTTAATTGTAGTAGGGAGGAACGGTGGGGCTGCTTCATGCCACCTGGCTAGCTTTACCTGAAATAATTACATGGAAACTGTATTCTTTTAAACATTGCTTGGCCCATTAGTTTTAACCTCTTATTGGCTAGCTCTTAAATATTGATCTAACCCATTTCTAATAATCTGTGTAACACCACAAGGTGGATTACCAGGAAAGATCTTAACCTGCCTCTGTCTGGAGTGGGAGAATCATGGCAACTGCCTGACTCGGCTTCTTTCTCCCAGAATTCTGTTCTGTCTACTCCGCCTATCTAAGCTGCTGTCCTATCAAAAGGGCCAAGGCAGTTTATTAACCAATGACCTTCCTCCATCATTTCCCCTTTTTCTGTTTAAACAAAAAAGAAAGGCTTTCATTTTAACATAGTAAGATTACATATAACAAAACAGTTATCAAGCAAGAATTACAGTTACAATATTTACATCTACTTTATCTTTTATCATAACTAAGGAAACTATAACTATAACTAACCATTCTTTAATTCCATCAAAGACTCCAGAAGGATATAATATTACCCAAGCAAACAAGAAGTCCAAAACTCTAGAAATGACAGAGACATCTCACTGCCTGGACAGTCACTCAAAGTTCCTCTGTACCATTGGGGCATCCATCTTTGGCCTACAGGCCCATAGTTTTCAGCAGACATTTCTATGAAGCAGGAAAATTCCAAAGACAATTCAGTCACTTTCTGCTGTGTCCTGCAGAATGTCTAATAGACTCTTTCATGAATCAGGAACCCTGAAAGACCATCTCACCTTTAGGCAAGTTCAGCAGTCCTCTCTCTGCGGGTTCTCTGTTTCCAGTTTATGCAACAGTCCAGGCAAGAGCAGTTTCTTGCCCAAATGACTAACAAACTCCATAAGGAGCCTCTTCGATGCCCATCTTCCTCTTGAAGTAGATTGGTGCTGCCAGGAGCAGACGTGTCTCATTGTCATGAAAAACCCTAATTTATTAAAACACTTAAATGTCATATTCTGTAGTCTTTGAAAGATATGAAGAATGCCTATCTAACAGAAATATATCTCTATATATCTAAAAAATCTAACTAACATGACTACAAGATTTATTATTATTGATGATTATCCATTAGATTAGAAATTATCTATATTTTTTANTACACAATCACAATACATTAATCAAGAGCAGAAATACATATACATATAACAAAATTGACCTTAAAATCCATACCAATGTAAATTATTCATATCTATATCATATCCCCCTTTAAATGTAAAAGAACATTTATAAACAATATTTGGGAATATGGGCCCAGTTCCTTTTTGTTTAAACAGAAAAAGGGGAAATGATGGAGAATGGTCATCTTTCTATCTGTTGTTTCATTGGTTAATTAATAAAGAAAACTGCCTTGGCCCATTTAATAGGACAGAAAATTAGGTAGGCAGAGTAAACAGAACAGAATGCTGGAAGAAAGAAGCTGAGTCAGGCAGTCGTCATAATTCTCCGACCCTAGACGGATGTAGGCTAGAATCCTTCCTGGTAAGACACCATCTCGTGGTGCTACACAAAATATTAGAAATGGGTTAGATCAATATGTAAGAGCTAGCCAATAAGAGGTTAAAACTAATGGGCCAAGCAGTGTTTAAAAGAATACAGTTTCCATGTAATTATTTCAGGTAAAGCTAGTTGTGTGGATGGCCTGGCGCCAGGAGTAGCCCGCCGCTCCTATCACAACAGTTAATGAATGTCTAAAATCTGTCTGTACTGATCTTTTGTGTGACTTACAAGTTCTACTTCCCACATTCCCATGCTCGCCTGCCATTCTAACCCACTGTGTTAATGGTAGGAGCTGAATTCTTTTGGATTTACTGTCTGCATCCTTCCAGCAGCAAGTCATATCTTATCTTTGTCTGTGCCCAAATTCATGGTTTGTCAAATCTTTTAAATGAGAGTTACAGTCACAGTACTGTTCCCTATACTCTGGACTGTACACCCACATGGTCCATTTATCAACCTGGCTTGGTTTTCTGCTTGGAAGCTCATACTCCTCTTGAATGTCCACTATCCTCTGCTCATTGTCTGCATCAGAGCATACTATTTACCCAGGCCCATGTTGATACCCATGGATTTTGACAAGACAATCCCTTCTCACTTTTTCAGCAGTCTTCAGGATGATTTTTATGCACCAGGATCACGCTATGTTCCTTTGGTCATCCTCTCTTTACACATCCCAGACAAAGATTGAAGATTCTTCAAACCTTGAAGCTGTTCCTTGGGTACACCTGACAGAGAAGTTTGTTCCAAGATGATGATCCCACCATAGCACACCAGTTAAGCTTCCTCTTAATGTTGCTACTTTTAAACAATGAGCAGAATACAATACAACCATTGAGGTAGGTGGTGAATCCTGCTATGCCATAGCCAAAAAAGTCCAAACTGAGACTTCTAATTCCAGGGAAAGACCGAAGGATGGGTAAGAGCAATAAGAAATTGGTTCATGGACTGTTCAGGAAACAGAATCCCAAAGGAAATACCTTCCTTAGTACCCAAGGCAGGGCACATTGCAAAGATCTATAACCTAAGACTGTAGTGGAAATCAGTTGGGTGAAAACTTATGAAGGTGGAGCTTGATAGAGAGGCAGACAAAACCAGCAATGCATGCATTGTCTATTGTTCCTTTTGTATCATAAGGGCATGCATGAGTAACTGACAGAGACTTTGTCACAAGAAAACCTTAACACATTTATTACCTAAGTCTAATTTTAAAAACAATGAAGTATAATGAAATGGTAGTTGAGCAGTAAATGTGACGCTGTGAACGCTGAGCTGATTTATCCTGACATTAACTCAAAATTTTAAGACAAGAATAAGTATTGATGCCGATGGCATCTCCTAGGTTTCCATTGGAGGCTGGAGTAACGAGGATGCATTAAGAGTTCTGGGGAAAGGTTGTAAAAAGCTGACAACGACAGTCATAGCATTTTGAGAAGAAAAATTACAGTGAAACCAGAATAAGCCAAAATAAAAACTTTGAGCACTGTGGCCCCCAGAGAGGTGAGGGTACTGCACAGGCAATTGAGAATTTAAATTGGTAAAGTGATTCTAAACTCCCTCCATCTCTCTCGTCATGAAAGATTTACACAATGTAGCACAATCTCCCAGAGTATTCTCCAGGGTGTTAAAAAAAATAGCCATTTCTCTCCAAGAGTAAGAAAGTACTTGTTCACTGGGCATGTGAATTGATTTAGCTGTTGAACAAGAGGGACCAATCATTAAACCCTATATATACCAATATCCTCTTAGAAATACGTTTAGAGTGGAAGCTGAAGCTTCTCAGTGATTTTAATGGACATTCTGAGTAGGATTCAGTAGAACATATGCACATGCAGAGACATATTTATGATCAGAATAAGCAATGAAATAGGGAACGAGGAAAAGACAAGCCACAAAGACAGGGAATTTTTTGGATGGAAAAATGCTTTTTAAAAATATATTGGTGAGGCCAGAACAATTTCTCAGCATTAAGAGGGATTCTTGTGCAATGATAAGGATGAGGTTCAGGTCTGTACATCATATGGCAAGCTGACCATTCTGCCCATCGTGTAACTCCAACAAAATCTGATGCTTATCTCTGGCCTCTATGTACTCCCACAGACAGATGTATACAAACACACACACACACACATGCATGCACATATGCACGCACGTACACACACACAAATACACATGTACACACATAAAGGAAATATTTTTAATTCTTTATGAATTACATAACTACAAACAGCATACTCTGTATACATTCTTTCCCCTTCCTAACTCCTCACAGATCCACCTTACATCTCCCCCTCACTTTGTGATATTTTTAAAGATCTACTGAGTCAAACTTGTGCTACCCATATGTATAGATATTGGGCCCTCAACTAGAGTGTTTCCAACCAGCCAGGAGACACACTCTTAAAGAAAGATGACTCCTCCTCTGGAGAAGAATCAACAGTCCATGGCTCTGTAGTCATGGCAGTCAAGATCCCATTCCCCCTCCAAATTAGAATGTTGACTGACTGGATCTTGTTCAGGCAGCCACAGCTAAACTTAGTTCATGAGTGATTCATTCCTGTCATGTTTAGAACACACTGCTTCCTTGTGATCCTCCTAGATCTATGAGTTTCAATATGCTAGAGTGTCATATGCAAAGGACCTGGAAGATAAAAACAAAAATAAAACAGAATGATCACTCAATCAAACAAACAAACAAAAAACCCCAGTCCTGTCAAAACTTTATGAAACGAGGAAAGAACCTCCAAAAATTCCACTGGGTTGAACAACACTGTTGGGCATGGGAACTGCCTTAAGAGTGGTTTGTATCCCAGGTGAGACTCCGCTGGAGAAAATTGCTTGTGTACATGCTCCTGGTTATTAAGCATGCAGAGCTTCTGGGTTAGGGATGGAACATGTGTCCACTTCTCTCAACATTGAGATCCTTTCTGGTACAGAACAATGTGGGCCATGGACATGCTGCCACGGTCTCTGAGGTTTTATATGTGTTGGTCAAGCTCTGTTTAAAAGAAAACAAAAAGAATTGTTTTCTTCTTGTTTTCCATCCATTCTTGCTCTATATACTTTTCACCTTTAAGAGCTTTTAAAATAAGAAAAAGACTGATTTAATTCAAATGGAAGGCATTTCTCATTCATGTCCAGAAATACAGGTCTTGTCATCTGACAAGTTACTAGTCAGTTCCACCAGACTGTCCCTGTGATGTCACAAGCTTCAGATCAAATCAACGTTCTTTATTTCCTTTCATGAAACTCTCTCTTCTAGTTCACATTACTTAATACAATCTTCTCCTTTTTACTCATGGCCAAAAATCTAAAAGATTTGCATTGCTTTCTGTGTTCAACCGAATAGAATTCATCAGCACACATTATATGTGTTCTTCTCCAAATCCCCCTCATTTTCTGTCAGTCTGCTTCTTTTCTGCATGAATGGTTCCGGTCAAATATCTGTCACCTAAACTGACAAGGAAACCTCCTTCAGACCTCTGTGTTTCAGCTGTTGTCTCCAGCATCATTTTACCCCAAGATGGCCAGAGAGATTTTGTCAAAATGCAAATCAAGTCCTGTCATGTTCCCCAGACACTAAAAACCATTCTTCTGTAAGAACGCAGTGCAAGAATTTGAAAGCAGTGCGGATACAGATTTTAATGTTCACACAAATTCCATTGTAAGGAAGTTTGGAAATCAGAGGAAAAAAGACCTCAAACAACAACCCGATGGTGACCCATCCACACAAGTTTCAAAATACAGGCAGGGTGTAAATAAATAATGTCCACCAGAGATGGAGGGAACTTTACTAGAATTTGGCAAGAGGATGTTTTGAAGGTGGAGGCTGGGTCTGGGGTCAACCAAGCGAAGCCACTGGGCACGATGTAAGGACTTTTCTTGATCAGGTTAAAGTGGAAAGATTTATTCTAAATGTGGTTTGCACCTTCATGTGGGAGCCAGATAAAAAGAGGCCTAATAAGAAAGCTCTGCATGCAGGAGGTAAGGAAAATACACACCAACACAAGTTATTAGGGATTATACTTAAGTTATAACCCAGAAGCTATGCCCACTTGATAAGGTGGGAAATATATGGATTATTTGAAGGATGCATTTTTATACTAAATTCATCAATATCAACAAAAATACTGAAGATTTTCACATAGTGAGGCTTCGGAGCATAGGCCTGTATTTGTATCTATCTGAAAAGCAAAGAAAACAAATGTAAATACAGCAGTATTTCTGAGACATATGAATAACATGAAATATATTCCCTAAATAATATTTGTAAACAGTCATTAAGGAAACGTGAAAGACAAATCAAATATCTGAAAGTGGTGTCAGGGAAGGGAGAGAAGGTGGAGCAGTGAGGACAAAGTCACAGTTGGGTCAGGTAAGAACTTCTGGTATATTACATTGAAAATGGCATGAATATAGACAGTCCTGTGCTGCACACTCTGAAGACCCAGAAGTGTGAATATATTTACAATAGAAAAACAAAAAGATTGAAAATATAGTCATATGTTTATATGTTTATTTAAATGTCTCCCAATGCACATATGCAACAAAACTTTATACAGTCTCCTGTGAAGATGTACAATTTTATGCTCTTATGAATTATTAATAAAAATTTAAAGAGCAAGCAGTATTCAAATTCTACCAAATTAGTATTTAAAGTAGGAAATAAAAAATAAAACTATAACCATTTTAAAAGAAAATCATACTTAACAATTTTCTCCAGCTTTGGCACAATAAAAAGAACAATTAAGCAGCAGTGCATTTATGTATCACAAAAATGTCCTCAATTCAACTATGTGTAGTGTTAATAAATACATAGTGGGGCAGGAGGTGAGACTCCTTTATATTGTGAAAAGGAGGATTTATAGTTTAAATCTATCTGCATGCTTTTTCCTATATTTGACAAGAAATAAATCTCAAAATGTTTCAAAATAAAAACATCAACAGCTCATATTCTATGGCAATAGGGAACAAAAGAACAAGAAATTAAAACACCACTGGACATGTAAAGTATTCTAAAATGCAAGATAATGTGCAATTAAAGATTACTTCAACAGTTATAGACTGAAATTTCATACAAATGTTGGATTGGTTGACATTATCCTCATAAACACTTCATGACTGTGCATGTATTTACATTTCACTATAAACAAAGTTAATTAAATTACTTACATCCTAGACTTAGTTTAAAAACAACCAATTAGAGAAATTAGGTGAAAGGAAAAATCAAGGGCTGGTATCTCAGCGGCTATAGGCTGGAGGAGCAGAAGGACCTCCTGCAACAAACTATGAAGCGACTAAATCAGGAGAAAGTGGCAGGGATAATCTACTAAACAACAAATTGAAGAGGACATTGTAGAAACTGACCTTCACTAAAAGGTAGGAGAAACAAAAGAGAACTCATGTGTGTTGAGTATAAGCAAAGAAAAGTTGATGAAATACAAAAAAAAAAAAAAAATGGGTCAAAAGATGAAAAGGAAGATGAAGAGGAAGCGAAATGCTCCTGAAAAGATGATTGTTCCAAAACCCTAACAGCATTGGCAGGGCTCTATACAATTCAGAATACAAACAACTAAAAATAAGTTTGGGTTTTTTAGCAAGAAGGTATCAGATATCTTGGAGCTGAAATGGTCTTGAGTCACCTGACTTAGATCTTTGACATGAGCAAGGACTCTCCTGATGTTCCACTTAGACAACCCTATAACTAACTCAATGTGATTTCTGAAAACTCCCCGCCCATTTATATATCCTTTTCATTTCTAAAAGAATTAGTCAGTTCAAGGTTCATGTTGATAATACGTGCCAGTCTCTTCCAGAGTCTGGATAGAAATATGGAATTTATCCCAGGATACACATATGCACATAAAAGTGAGTTAACTATTAATAAAATACTTTGAAGCCAAAAATATTTAGCCCTAGCATGAAAGAAAATGTGAAATGTAGTATGGAATACAGTAATGAAATTCATGAAATTATAAGGAGACATAGTCCAAGAGTCATTGACAGGCAGCAATGTTTTAGTTTTATTTTTTCAAAATAGCCCCCAAGTATACGTAGCTTGAATAGGATTTATTAGACTACAACTAGAGGTACAATCACAAACTCTATGTTGTTTTTGCTAGGGTAATTTAGGTTACTTTTAAATGAACTATCCTATTTGACAATATTTTTTGAATCTTTCCACAGTGTAATTTCACTTTAGCAATCTAGAAAGTTATAAAATAAAACTATATTTGAGTGTAAATGAGGCTATGCTTTTGACCATTGGAAGATAAGGAGTTCAGGCACAAAAGTATAATAGCCACCCTATTCCTTTATGAGTTGGAGACCTGAAAAATATTCTTCTTATTGAAGTACTTAGTCTCATGTGTTTAATTACGAAACTGTGTGAGACAGTGAGATGGAAAAGAGGCTATAGGACAAGGGAATGTGCGGCTGTTTCTAAGGTAACCAGGTGCAGTCTTATTACTCTCACCATATGATAATGGATGCATAGGCCTACAGCACAAGTGCCCAAATAGGGCTCTACCAATGTTATTTTCAAGAGTTACCAAAGCTCACTTTTATTTGTTCCAGTTTTTTTTTCCTAACTAGAAATGTCTCATGGTCACTTATTTTCTCAAATCACTGTTAAATAAATTAAGATACTAATTTCCCCAAAGTTAAGTGGTGAATAGACAGGCAACATATCCATATTGACTCAGAATTCGTCTATATAGGCATGAGCATCTCTTTGAGAGTCTCTGAATGAACTGAAAATCCTGCCCTCATTTATAGGGTTCTTTCTGTAGCAAATCTACAGTAGATTTTCACAATTATAAAAAATACTTCATTTAAAAGTATGGTGTAAGAGAATATCCTATGAAGGATTAACTCATAGGATTTCTTAGAGTAATGAGGGAGAATCAGCTTTTCCTGATGTGATTCCTAAGAGGTACAGTGAAAGTGGGCTTGGTACATAATACACAGAAGTCTGTGGTATAGAACCCAAACAATTTTAAAAAGAATAAAAGACAATTCCTCTTTACAACATGGTGAGACTCTTTAGAAACACATTTTATCAGTCGGGGTTAAAGTTTTAACTTGGTAAATCAGGAAGGGTAGTGTATAGTGAAAATTCAATTTGCATCTGTGGCACACTCCACTTAAAATCATGTATTTATTCATTCTGTAATATTACTTCTGGTGGAAATAGAAAAATAAATTCAAATTTAAAGTAAATACTACAGTATAGTACCATCTATTAAAAAAATTAAAAATTTGTTGAATGCATAATTATTTCATGTATGTAAATATTGTGATTTTGGGATATCTAATTCATATTTATTCAGTATTACTTTCTCTTATTTTTCTAATCTTGAGAAAAAAAGCCAAATATCCTGTTGTCGTTTGAATAAGAATGACATCCATAAACTCATTGATTTGAATTCTTGGTCACTAGAGAGTGGCACTATTAGCATATTTGCCCTTGTTGGAAGAAGTGTGGCACTGGGGTGGGCTTTGAGGTTTCAGAAGCTCAATCCTGGTCGTGTTTCTTTCTTCCCGCTGCCTATGGATCAGGAAAACTCTTAGGTTTTTCTCCAGAACCATGTTTCCCCATATGCCCCCTTAATTTCTGCCATGATGACAATGGACTAAACCTCTTAATTATAAGCCAGTCAAAATTAAATATTTTCCTTATAAGTGTTGCAGTGGTCATGGTGTCTCTTGACAATAGAAACCCTAATTTAGCAAACCCTTTCCTTTTATAAACTATATCTCACCAAGCAGCACTCCAACTTCTGCTGAGATTTTCAGGAGCATTTTGGAGATGCTCAGAGCTAAGTAAGATTTCTTTATGATGATTTTTCCCTCCATTCTGACAGTGCAGACTTTGTTTCTGTTGCCCTATATGATCGAATGCCCTATATAGCCACAATAATTTATCCCTTTCAAAAAACCCATTATTGTTTTAATATATCAAGTGGTTTACCCATTTCAAGTCATCAGTACACGACTCAGTATTTTAGACAATATACTAAGACATGCAGTTGCTGCTAAAATTACTCGTAGAACGTTTTCATCACCCTGATGAGAGCCCTCATAAACCTGAAGTCCAAGGTGAGCACACAGATACCCACTCTTACATACAGTAAATTCATAGATTTACCTTCGTACATTTGATTTGTGAGTGTGATTTATTCCTGGCTTCCTTCACTGAGAGGCATAAACTTACTTCAATCATGTCCTAGCAGGTATCCACTGTTCATTAAATTAACTTAGTTGCATGCTTTAATAATTGTCATTTTCAGCTGATGGAGATTGAGTTGACTCTCTGGGTCTCATTTTGTCTGTCTTTATCTCTCTGTGTGTGTCTATCTGTATATCTTTGTGTGTGTTGTGTGGTGTGTGTGTGTGTGTACAAGTATGCATCCATGTGCATGTGTGCACATGTGTGTGAGTGTTTGGTGTATACATGTCTGTGTATGTGTATGTGAAGAGACAATAAAAGGGAATGTGGTGTTCTTCTCTCTCATTTTCTGCCTTTTCCCATTCAGGCAAGCTCTGTAAGTGATGCTGACTGTCAGAATCCCTCAGAAATCCTCCTGCCCTTGTCTTCCTTCTGCATTACTGGGATTCCAGGTATTGCGGCCATGCTCAGTTTTTTTGTATGGTTGTTAGATATCTGACCTCAGGTCCTGATGCCATGTTGCCTGTGCCTTATAAAAGAAAAATCTCCCCAGCTAAAATTGTATTTTATATAGGTCTGATTTTATTGTTACTATGATGCATGCTTTCAATATTTGTGCAATTTTAATTATTAAAAGTAAGAAATTGGCAAATGAGATGGTTTAGTGAGTAAAGGCATTTTATGCCAAGACAAAAACTTAGTTTTGTAACAGAAAGATCCATATATTGGATGAAGAAAACTCTCCAGAAAGTTCTCTTTTGACCTCCAGGCACTCTATCCATGTGTGCACTTAAACCAAAAAACAAAAATATTAAAATAAAAAAGGTATAATACCAAACACTTGCAATCATAAATATTTAAATGAATCAGTAAGAGACAAAAAAGAAAATGTTATTTTTTCCATTAAAAAGCTGAGAAAAACACTTAAATATCACTACTAATATCATTAAATATATTGTCAAAATGATTTAAATATCATCTTGATAATACAGAAACCTTTACTTGCTAAAATTGAGGCAATATATTGCATACTGCACATAGCCCAATTCATAATTTTCCTCATTAATCTTCTTTTTTTCCCTATTTTACTCAAAGCATTTGATCCATAAAGGATCACTAAGTTAAAAAAAAAACTATTTTATATTCCCCAATGGCCAAATAAATAAACACTTACAAATAAGAAGTTTTCTTTTAATTAAATTGTTACAAAATGATTACAGTTCATCCATTTTTTTTTTTTACAAACTAGATTATGTGAGAAATTTGTAGTGTTCACACATACAAATGTCTGTGCAATGTTTGGGGTTTTTAATATCCAATAAAAGGCTTAATTCATGCAAACACTCTAAAATAATTCATGGAACATAGCTTGCTGTAAGTGCTAGAGTGAATTTCTCCTTGAAGATTTTGAGTAAATTGTCTGTGTTTATTTGCATGCTGTTTAAGGAGAAGCAATTCTAACCCATTAGGAGAACTTGGCTTTCCATTTGCAAAATTCACATGTCACTGTGGAGAAACCGAAAGCTGCTGACAGGGATGTTCTAGACATCAGCTCGCAAGGAAATTATCATTTCTTTACAGTCACTGAATTTGGAAATTCAGACCAGAACAGGAAGAAATTCTCAGTCTTCAGAGAAATCTTTCCTCTCATCAGACTGGCTTGGTTTGATTATACAAGGTCAAAGCTGTTGGCCAAAGATGTCCCTGCTAGAAGTTGAAGATTTCTAAATCTCTTCTTGTTAGGTAAACCCAAACCAAACTAAACATTACTGAAGAATCCTTATAGAGTTAAGTAATACCAATTCTTCAAAAACAAAATTATCCTATTTGCCTAAGTATATTGTTACTAGGGCTGGAGAGATGTCTCAGTGAACAGAGGACTGTTTGCTCTTGTAGAGGACCATAGTTCAGTTCTCAGCACCCACACATCTGCTCACAGCTGCCTGGCATTCCAGCTCCTTAGGATCCAATGCCCTCTTCTGACCTCTGTTTGTTCTGCACGCAGGAAGTAAAAATGCATGCAAGTACGTTTCACTGGTGTGAAAATCTCAATACTGTGAACCCATGTTTCATGTAATAACTACTGAAAATACTACATACAATTGCTTATAGATTACATTACATGGTGCACATTAATCGTGAATAAATGCTATATGTAGATTTTGGGACCTTCCCTAGGATGTGTATCAAGCAAACCTATTGAAATCCAGAACAAGTGGAAATTCAAAACATTTAACATGCCATTCATTTAGAATAACAGATATTCAACCTCTCCTTCAATTTTCTATATATAACTTACTTGTGAATATCAAATCCCCCTTTTAAAATATGAAAAAAAAATAGAGCAGTGAGCTAGCTTGGTAGGTAAAGACTCTTGTCACAAACCCTGACCACTCTAGTTTGATCCCTGGAATTCTCTGTACCCCTTCCTTACTCTCCCCTCCTCTCCAACCCTCTCCCAGGGTCCCTATGCTCCCAATTTACAAAGAAAATCTTGTCTTTTTCTACTTCTCATGTAGATTAGATACATGTATGTCTCTCTTAGGGTCCTCATTGTTGTCTAGGCTCTCTGGGATTATGAACTGTAGTCTGGTTTTCTCTGTTTTATGTCTAAAAGCCACTTATAAATGAGTACATATAATATTTGTCTTTCGAGGTCTGGGTTACCTCACTCAATATGATGTTTTCTAGATCAACATATTTGCCTGAAACTTCAAGATGTCTTTTTTTCTGCTGTGTAGTACTCCATTGTGTAAATGTACCACATTTTCTTTATCCATTCTTTGGTTGAGGGACATCTAAGTTGTTTCTAGGTTCCGAGTGTGAGAAACAATGCTGCTATGAACATAGTTGAGCAGATGTCCTTTTGGTTCGATTGAGCATTCTTTGGGCATATACCCCAAAGTGGTATTACTGGGTCTTGAGGTAGGTTGTTTTCTAATTTTCTGAAAAATGCCCCCACCTTTCTAATTGTCTTTCCTTACATACTTCCCATTCACCTTATTTGTACCATTGATTTGCAAGAGTTAAAGATGAATGAAGATTTCCTTTAAAAAATGTAAAGGTTCCGTGTTTTTATGTCTGAGTATGTTTCTTTCCTTATATTCTGGATACAGAAGGTCTCTTTCTGTTTGGACGCTGAATCCTGGTAACTAAAGCAACTAGAATCACATTTGAATAAAATACTATTTCAGTAGCTTTTTTTGTAGGTGTAAATGTAACTATTCCATTACCCTGATCCCTAGCCTAATGTATGCAATGGGACAGATGTTGTCACTCATAGCTTGCACTCTGAAATATAGTCAAGGAACCAGAGAAGCTATAGAGAAAGAAACAAAGGAGTTAGCTGGGTCTATAAACTCTATAGAAATATTGCCTTATGCCGTTTGCCTCAAGCATTTAAAAGCTGTGAAAACAGCACTGAATGAATCACTCCCACAATTCTGTAATTTTGATCATGATATATACATAAATATATATCATGATGTAATATACATTATGTAAAATGACACTATTCATTTGTAATAAAAATGAATCATAACATTTGCATAAACGAGATGGATCTGGATAGTACAATTTTAAGAATGCCACCCAAACTCAGAAAGATTGACACCACATGTTTTCTCTTGTCTGGAGATTCTAGCCTATAATGTATAATGAATATCTATCTATCTATCTATCTATCTATCTATCTATCTATCTATCTATCTATCTATCATCTATCTATCTCCAGGTTGGTATAAGTGTGTGTAAAATCTGAAAATAACAGATAGAAGACCAATAAAGGCTAAAAGTTGATGATAAGTTTGGGTGTGGGCAAAAGACTCATGGACATTAAAGAGGAAAACATAACTGCAATTTAGAGGGCCAGTGGCATGAGTGGGGAAGATGGAGGAGAAAATCATTAAAAACACATTGTTTCACAAAATATAATAATAAAATCTGACGTGGTAATTTTTAAAAATATAGTATTTTATAAAGAGTTAAAATATAACTTAATTGTTTCATCTAGTAACATTCAGTATGGAAGATTAAGAAATATTTCATTAGTGAAAATAAACTGAATTTGTCATTGTAGAATACATGCTTCCCACACAGACACACACTTACCTCCATTCCCCAGAAATGAATTTCTGCCTTTACTCATGCTGATCACTTTTAAATAAAATTGATACAAGCTAGAATCATTTGAAAAAAGGGATCTCAGTTGAAAAGATGTTTCTACCACATTGACCCATAGGCAAGTGTCTAGGCAATTTTTGATTAATGAATAATATGGAAGGAAGGTACCAGACCACAGTAGGTCTGGTCACCAATCTAGGTTATATAAGAAAGCAGGCTGAGAAAGCCAGGAACTAAGCCATTAAGTAGGCCGTCCCCAATGGTCTCTGCTTCCATTTCTGCTTCCTAGTCCCTGCTCTGATGTCCATGAGTGATGGAATATGACCTCAAAGGTATAAGATGAACTATACTCTTTCCTCCCCTAGTTGCTTTTGGCCATGGTCTTTATGATAACAACAGAAAGCAAACTAGATCATGAATTTTGCCTCTGGGTATATGGATTTCTGTAGCCAGTGTCCAGAATATTTCCAGTTGGAAATATTTAGTCACTGTGTGTGTGTATTGGCTTATTACCCTCTAAAATACCAGTTCCAGAGAATCTGACTCCCTTGCTAAATTCATAGGCACATGCGCACGCGTGTGCGCGCACACACAGACACGCGCACACACACACACACCCAACCAAACAAAACAACACATATTTTCAGATAAATTCAGACCAGAAGTTAAATGGAAATTGAGGTGAAGTAAGGTGATGAAAACTTCAAAATCAAAACTTTCTGAAATAGAAAAGAAACGTGTCTCAGAAGAATGTTTACTGCAACTGAATAAGAAAGAGTCCTTCAACAGCAAATGCTCAGGAATTTAAGAGAATGTTCTAGTGGGGGTCATCTCTGAAGGATTCAATTATGGGATCAATAAAAGCTTAAAATCCTTCACTAATTTTCTAGGTCAATAAAGTCATTTCATGCTACTAAGATTTCATTTTCAAAACCAGATTGAGCTATCTTTCCTAAACTCAACTCCACTGAAAGTTTTCCAAATATGGTGCTTTTTAAACAGAAGGCACAATATGCATTTTGGTAGAAAATCAAAACCTGCACATAGGAAGAATTCATCTGGCAGCTGTGACAGAGCCCAGGCTTGTGCTCACTTCACTGATTCATTTTATTTGTGTCAGTGGAGGAGAACTTTTCCATCAGAATCTTTGTTTTCTGACAATCTGATAAAAACCCCTATCATTTAATTTGTTTTTCTAACAGTGTTCTACAGTTCTGCAATGCAGAAGTATGTGTTCTAAATAACTTTGAACAAAACCTTCAATGAAAGAAGGAAGAAGAAAAAAGAAGAAGAGGAAGGAAGGAAAGAGGAAAGAAGGGATTTGTGTGTGTGCCGTGTGTGTGTGTGTGTGTGTGTGTGTGTGTGTGTGTGTGTGTGTATCTTCTTCCCATTGGCAAACTGAGAGATAATGACAGAAGAGATTAAAAAACAAAAGATGGGGCCTGGGGGTAGCTGAGCAGGTAAAGTTGTTTGCTCTAAAACTCTGACAATCTGTGTCTTATCCTGAGAAACCACAGATAGATGGGAGGAGAAAACGGACTCCCCAGAATGATTCTCTGAGCTTCACACACATGTAACTTGTGGAACCACACATACACAGTATGCACAAATGCCCAAAAACACACATCATGCAGACACACAGATACACATGCAAACCATATACATACACATATGCACATGTGTGTGCACACACAGACGTACACACAGAATAGTAAATATTATATTCAAAGATAAATGGAAATTTTGATGACAAACTTTCATTTCTAAATGGAAAAAGAAGCCAGAAATTTTTGAAATAAGTGGCAAAATAAATTAAACGATTTCTTCTCAGAGAGAACAGATGGTATTGAAACTCAGTAATTTATAGGAAAAGGGGATCATCAAAGACCTTTATTTCTGTGGCTCACAATGAAAAGTTTAAAATAATTAAAACAAATTCTGATGCTTTAAAAAATTGTGACGTCTGAGATCACAGAAGGAAGAAGCATTATTTACAAATATTGATGATGTTTATATTTAAAATGTTTTATTTTTACTATATATTTTAAAATTTAACTTCTTTATCAATTATTTAGGAGTTTTACATCCTCAGTTATGTTCACATCCCAATCCCCCATATCTTCCCCTTCAGCCTCCAGCAGCCTTACCAAACAAAACAAAACAAAGCTAGTAAGCAAGGAAACATACAAACTAAAACAAGAACAAAGCAAATAAAAAAAAGTTTAAGTGAAATATTTAAGATTTCTTTGTTAGGAAAGTCCCATAAAACAGCAGAAATCTCATACAAACGGAGATTATTGATGCCTCTTGGATGCCCCTCTGCATGCTGGTTTCATTTTAATTTCCCTGTGCAGACACCGAGCTTTCCAGTGCTAACTTTAACTATGGTGGAGTTTACAGTTACTATGCTGGAAGAGAACTGGAGGCAGGGACAGTGATGGCTGCAACCCATTATGAGTTCCTGCTGCAGTCTGAGCCTCGGATGCAAGAATTTATGCATAATTTTGATGAGGCAGGTGTGATGGGAAAGTCAAAGTTACTAAAGGTCATTGACAATTTTTGTTTATTTATTTATTTTTCGTTTATTTCACAATAGGACCTCACTCTGCTGCTCTGATCTGGATCTCATGATATATACCAGTCTGGTCTCGAACTCAGAATTCTCTTTTCAGTCATTAATGTGTATACCACCATGCTTAGTTATTGTCTAATTTTAAAAATAGAAGTTATTGAGAATTGTTGTATTATTGGCCATAAATATTGAACACATTAATTTAAAAGTAACATATAGAAGTTGAAGTATTATTTTAGAAACACACACACACACACACACACACACACATATATATATATATATATATATATAT
>NW_026068034.1:4554519-4558757 GCF_014885135.2 Alexandromys fortis
AGCTGAGGAGAGGGAACCTGAAATGACCCTATCCTATAGCCATACTGATGAATATCTTGCATATCACTATAGAACCTTCATTTGGCGATGGATGGAGAGACAGAGACCCACACTGGAGCACCGGACTGAGCTCTTAAGATCCAAATGAGGAGCAGAAGGAGGGAGAACATGAGCAAGGAAGTCAGTACTGCGAGGGGTGCACCCACCCACTGAGACAGTCGGGCTGATCTATTGGGAGCTCACCAAGGCCAGCTGGACTGAAACTGAAAAAGCATGGGATAAAACCGGACTCTCTGAACATGGCGGACAATGAGGGCTGCTGAGAAGCCAAGGACAATGGCACATTAAAATATTTTTGAAGCAAATAGAGTTCTAATGGTGTGATTTGTTACTTTCATAATTTAATAAAATCTATCTTTAAATATTTATTTTGTGATATTTGAAGAGACATAATTAAAATCCTTCTGTAGACATACTTATGTATGATATTTGAAAGGGGGCACATTAGACAAGCTATTCGTGTTGCTTTGTTCTTTTAAACAAAGTTTTACCCACCCCAGGCTGACTTCGCAGTCACTCTGCATACAAGTCACAGCTTGATCTCTTGGTCCTCCTGTGTCTAAATCAACAGTGTTGGGATGACATTTGTGTCCATCCTGGTTGACAGCCTGGTTGACATGGCACCCACCAGCATGCCATTCCTGAAGGACAGTTGGTGTGTGCACATGTGCCTGAGGATGGAGAGGCCAGAATTCTGTGCTGTGCATTGTCTTCTCTCATCCTCAACCATTCTCCAGGAGCAAGAGTGTTTACTGAACTTGCAAGTCACTGTTTTGGGTGAATTAACAGGACAACAAGAGTCTGGCATCCACCTGTCTCCACCCCTGCATCACTGGGTTATGGGCATATAGCACAGCACCTAGCTTTGTACATGCATCTGAACTCAGGTCATGCTGATGTAGAGAGCAATTTACCCAGTGAGCTCTGTTCATCCTGCAACCCACCATTCATACAGTCTGCTTGTGAGACTCAAGAGAACATGCCCCTGGGCAATTAGATAACAATACACTAAGTTCACCCACTCTCTGAAACTACCTGCTCAATAATTTGATAATAAATGAGAGACAGACACAAAATAAAAGCTCCTGTCAAAAACCTAAGGGACAAAATTCAGTGTTCTGTCAAGAGGAAGAAGTAATTGCCTTTGAATGAAATATTTCTGTTAATTTATCACCCTGAGTGACTCGACAGCCCCTTGTGCTTTCTTAAAGCTTCTCCATGATTAGGATATGTCAAATTTCATAAATATCGACCCCAAGAGTCAGAAAATATGCAACCAGATACTCAAAGTTCCTGACTCCATTTAAAGTGTTAGGGAAATACATCTATTAGGTGCGACTTTGATACATGAAAAATGTTTACTCTTGTTTACCAAAATTAAATGTATAAAATAATTTTTATAGAGGCAACCGGGCATGGAAAGAAATGACAGATGAAGAGAGATAGAAAATAACAACACAAAATATAAGGAAACAACAATAAATGCCCCCTTATGTAAAATCCAACTATGAATTGGTATGTGATTGATTGCTGGTTGTTTCATAGATAAATATTTTAACTTGCCTTTTTACATCCTCAAACCAAAAAAAAAAAAAAAAACCCTTTCCCCTTTGAACTCCATTAACTAACTTTCTCTATGATTTTTATCATAGATATACACAAATAAAAATGTCAACAAAGTGCTAAATTGAATGGACTGTGACATTTCTTCCACAACTAATTTTGATCATATTCTGGGCTAATAATACCCTTGCAAATAGCAGTAATATTGATAACTCATATAGGCATAAATTATTCATGCCCATGTCTGGAGTGATTGCATGATGTTGAAGATCACTGACTACTCTTCCAGGGAGCCCAGGTTCAGTTCTTAGCATTGACCTGGTAGCTAACAACCTCTGTAACTTCAGTTCCAGAGGATCTGATGCCCTCCTGTGGCTTCCAAAAGTACTAAGTGCACATGTGGTGCACAAGCATAAACACAAACAAGTACACATAAATTTACAAAAGAAAAGAGAAGGGTTATCCCTAATATCATAGTTTCTTGACTCTAATCCCTAATTTAACTGCTGACCATAACTATTGTTTTGATGTAAAAACTAATCAAATTTTTAAAGAGGTGTTGTGGGAGGGCTAGGAGATTGCACAGAAGTCAAATGTACTTGTTCCTCTTGCAGAAAGAAGTCCTGAGTTCAGTTCTCAATACCCACATGAAGCAGCCACTCACAGCTTCCTATAGTTCAAGATCTAGGGGATCCAGAAATCTTTTCTGGCCTCTGTGGTTACCCACATGCATGTCAACACACACAGAGACATACATGCTTTGATACGCACATACACATAAATAAAAAACAAAATAAATTCATTTTTAATTGGAGAAACATTTCAATTAAAAGAAATCCTTTTAAAAGCATTTGCCATTTCACCTAATTTTTTTTTTTATCTTCCACAAAAAAAGGAATGAAAACAATTTCCTATTTAACACAAAATATAGCAATCTTGCTTTCACATCAAGTGTTCTGTTTGTTACAATAATGCTTATTGGGTGGCAGGGACAATTGATTTCCATGGCATGCACTTCAGAATTCTAGTTAAACCCAAGTGACAGAAGTAATCTAACAGGAGACTTCACCCCTTATACTCTGCCTGGACAGCAAAGAGAGGTAATCTAAAAGTATCTCCTAGGCAGATGCTTGGAAATGAGTAACACCACACTTTATCATCTAGTCAACACAAAAGCTGTGAGGAAGGTGGCAAGACAACACATGGATAAATGCAGACAATATTGGAAGCTAAGAAATAGAATTTTGATGGAAAAATAACTGATCCAATACCTAGTCTGAAACCAGCCTCGACACTAGTGGTAACTGTCGGAGACCGTTTGGGTCCAACACAAATTCTCTAACTAGACTGGAACGGAGTCGCGAGGAATAATCAGACACAGCTCACACCGTCATCATGGAAAAGGCCAGAATGCTCCTTTATTGTCCCAACATCTTATATATCCATCCCAAATGAGCGGGAACACACAAAGGCTGTTGCCTAGGCAACCAGGTGCCTGGACTTTAGTCACGTCTGCATCTAGCAGCCAGGTAGGTCCCGAATTAGCATCTCTATAAGATAACCTTCAAATTGCATAAGGAAGGAAACCCCAAACATCTTGACCAGTTTCAGTCAACACATCTTCTCAGGTAATTCACACTTAAACAAAGGAAGCTAGGAGCAAGACATCCTGGCTTTTGTTAAGGGCAGACAGCTTGTCTTCAGAGCTATGTATTCAGCTCAAGCCGGGGCAATGGCTTTTGTGGCATATCGGAATATGTGCCCATAGGTAACAAAACCTTAGTAGTTGAACTATACCATAGGAGGAATGGGTGTATTCAATTCCTGTATCTGAGACAACTATACAAAACAATCAAACGTCCAGGCAAGGGTGAAGAAAGAGATGAAGATATCTGAGGATGAGAAAGTACCTGAGGGCATGTACAGAATTACCAGATCATACATGCTCAGGGAAACATCAAACCACAATCAAAGAGGCTTGGGATACTGATACTGAAGATGCAGAAGTAATTGATTGCATTTTAACCTTGCTTTTAGAGGCAAAATTGGTCATAAATTATGATAGAGAGCTCTAGTTAAGATTTAAAAAGAAACTAATGTCAATGAGGATGGTTTTCATAGGAGAAAAGCAAAACTCAGTCACTTTGTCCACTCTGCAACTGTTTTTTACTCTTCAATCACACTGTGATGATAAATGCCTGTTTTTCCACTTTCTGGAGGAAATACTAATGCTTTCAACCAGATTCTGTATTCCTGTCACCCCCAGGTTTTAAATAGCATGCTTTTTGAACAAGAGGATATGGCAACAAGATACTCAGCAGTCTATTGACCCATGTGACTTTCCGATATGTTTCTAGGGAATGGGAATCAACGGGAATATGCAGTTTTGGGGGTTGTCTGAACCTGGATGAGTAAGATATGTGTGCTGTCAGCAACAGTACTGCCCACTTAATCCTTTATATTTATGACTTTTTCTTGTAGAACTCATAATACAAATCACTATTCTAGCTGAGCTAAGAAAGCGATACTAGTATTTCAGAAAAGATTATGAAGAACTCTGTGGCTAGAACAGACCAGAGTGTATTTGTAAACTGTTTGATTACTATCATCTGTAT
>NW_026068034.1:4559501-4592272 GCF_014885135.2 Alexandromys fortis
AAAAAAAAAAAAAAAAAAAAAGAAGAAGAAGAAGAAGCTCCCTCTCTGCTCTCATTTTTTCCCCAAACAGCAAATAGGATGGGAGCAGAGATACAGGGATATTTTGCTCAGGACTCAAAGGTAGAATTTTTTTTTCATTTCTATGATTTAAGAAATTCTGTATAAAAGAAATTTCATTTGAAATTACTCATAAAGTCCTAAATTATCATGCCATTAAAATACATGAAGGATTATATATTATACATTTTTGTGAGTGTATTAATATTTATCTATGTGGTGTGTGTATGCATGACTATAACATGTACCATGTACACACATTAGGTTGTATTTATATACACACGTAAATATATTTTATGGTTTATTTATCTAGAAACATTCTCTCTATCTTAATAAAAAGAAATGAGTGGATTGTCCTATAAAATAACTGTTTTAGACTCAATTGAATCAATTGCTGAAATTCTTAGGTGTTTATCCTTATTCAGGTTTTTTCAAGAAATTCTATGTTTTGATGTTAAAAGCTAACTTGCCTTAGCTATTATTTATTTCATATTTCTTGTAATAATGTAATCTTATCTAAATAATATTGTAAAAGATAAAATTGGAGAAAAGAAAATATTGTATTTAAGCATTCTCAATAGGGATCAGTGAATGGATAAAAAGATAAAGATTTTAAATTGGAACCATTAGGTATGAAATAAAGATAAGTAGAGAAACAGTGTTATATTGTATCTGCCTCTTGCCTCTCATGGGCTCCCTTTTTCTTGTGCGCTAAAGGGAAAAATTTTTGCACAAGGTATCCTGAAGGCGAGTAAAATGGTGAATCCATTATAAGGAAGGCTATTTAAGTAAGAAAGATAGATCCCCTTTATCGGAAATCAATTTTAGAAACTTACTTTATATAGATTTCTCTTATCCTGCAAGAGAAATGTGGGTGTAGAAAGAAAAGTGAAATGACAAGGGATCCTTTCTGCCCATTGCAGGAAATACTTGTCCCTGTTAATGGGGTTCCTCAGGGAGTTGATTAAGTTACTCAGAGAAATGGATGAGCAAAGTACACAAGGGCTTTCAGGGTGAGAAAACAAAAATGAGGCACTAACTCCCTGCAAGGTGTTTCAATCCTTGGCTTTGCCTGGAGAGTGCTGTATTAATTTGAGTCCAAAGATATTTATCCATATTTTTATTTTCTTGATTCTCTGGGGGCAGCTGCAAATTCTGTAATGAAAATCTTAGGATTTGTAAAAAGGTCTTGAAATGTATTCTTTATTCTTCTACTGGTTTCTTGGAAGCGTCTCTACTTCCTTTATTCACAAATAAGTCTTTCTCCTTTTCTCACCACATTTTATCACCATGCAAATATACTGAAAAGCTCACCAAGTGAACAATAGTTTCATATTTGACAAGTAATTATTTTCTTCTTTTTCTCTCAGTTTAAATGCCATTGGCTTGTTCTCTGACTATCTTACAGACTTAGGGACTCGGTGAGCTTTCTTCTATAGCCCAGACTCACTTGCCTATAAATAGTGCTACTCATAGTGTGCTGGTCCCATTTACATCAGTCATCAATCAAAACAATCTCTCAGAAACATAATAATAGGCAATTCTGATTTGGAAAATCCCTCAATTAAGAATTCCTTGGGTGATCCTAAGATTTGTCAAGCTGACACCTGATGCTAAGTAGGACAGGAATTAAAACAGAAATCCAATAGCTTGATCATGTCATAGGTACCATTTCTAAGCAAGTAGCTAGCTTTGTAGGCAGTCTTTCTTCACCTGGGCTCTTGTTTCTCAGTATGGAAGTATATAATAATCACGAAAGTAGTTCTGAAAATGGCAAGTGTATATCAAGCTACATGGTCAAATTTAATGCTAAGCCGTGTCTCCCTGATGTTTCTGTGCCTTTGTTTGTGATTGACTCCATCAAAATAAACAATGCTTTTTCAGTGACGATACCAAGAAATTTTATTATGAATACCATATGAAACTTTCCCAAACTTTTGCTGATAGTCAACAGAAATAATTCACTGATTGAGAAGGAGAATTGTTTTAACATCTTTTTGCTGATATGCTGAAAACATGTACTGAAATTTATGTTTTGTTTTTTATTCTTTTTACTGGGCATGTGAAGTCTTCCTGTGCCCTTGAAAACAGGGATTCCCAATTTAAAAAAAAAAAAAACACATTTCTGAGAGGTTCTTCCTTACTTTTTTTGGGCTGCAGCTTCTCAAAATATATTTTCTGAGATCTGATACTATAACCATGGAACGAGTTCCTGTTGTAATCTAGTAGATAAAGTTGGAAATTAAAACAAAGCAACATTAAGGTCTGTGCCTTAATGTTTTTGCCTTAATGCCTTTTATGGTAATACATCTTCACTACCTAGATTTCCTTAAAAATTGACTGGCATCAAGGTTACCATTTTGTCCCTTTACAGTAAGTCATTTGAGTTTTGAAGTCAGGGATAACAAATCACTGACAGCCATAACATTAAAGAAACTATGAGGACCTTAAGAAGTTGTGGTATAATTTAGTCATTCTGGAGGAAACACTTAATGAGATTGGAAAACAGGCCTATGCAAGCATGTACATACAAGAGTACATGGTTAGTTCTCTGTTTTACATGACAAACAGAGTCACACAAATCCAGCATTTTCCTAAAATTTATTCATAGTCACATAACTCTAAATTACATTGTTTATAAATGTAAACTGCTAACTCATGGTTTCCTAAATATTGGGTATTCAGTATCTTATTGCATTCAAGTAATCTATGCTGGTGCCATGTTGTTTAAACTTTAATTGACCTTTGAATCCTATTATTAACTTCAAAAAGTCACTGTTAGCAACCTAGGATGGGCACCAATGATTTCAAACTTCTGTAATATGAATGTTAGAATTATAATGGCAATCAAATAAGTAGTAACTAGTGTAACAGGCCTAGTTCTCCAAAAATTTCCTCTAGAGCAGCAGTTCCCAACCTATGGGACACAGACCCTTTGGGGGTCAAATGATCCTTTTATATGAGTCACCTAAGACTATCAGAAAACACAGACATTCAAGTCATTATTCATAATAGTAGCAAAATTATACTTATTGCAAAACAATGAAATAATGTTATAGTTGGGGTAGTGACAGCATGAGGAACTGTATTAAAGAGTTGCAGCATTAACAAAATTGAGAATTATTATTACTCTAGAAAAATATAATTTCAACCACTTTTGGAGGCTCCTACTCATGAGGATATATTTTGCATTAAAACCATTCCAGAAATTCTTTGAGTTTTTCAAGTGCCTTGTATTTAAAAAGCTACTTAGAAGGATTTCTATAACTGAATTTTAGTTTATCCTTTCCAGGTATGGTCACATATCATGTACATGAACAAATGCATAAGCTTTTATTCTGTAAGAAGTATGCCACTGACAAATGACAACATCATAAATGAGAAATACCTCAGATAAATTGGTTCAAATGTTGCCAATCATTTTTGCTCCAGAAACAGATGATGAAGCATTTTCGTCCATCTGTTACATACCCAGATGATGTGTTTCTAAGCAAATTCCCTTTTACACAGTCTTTGCCATCACACTCATCAGTTTCATTATACTTTTAACTTTCTATTAAGGCAGGTGAAGTCATAGGAGGATAGCAAAATAAATACAAATCATTCAAAATTCAAAGCAGAGGTTGGAGAGGTAACTTAACAGTTAAGAGCATGCACAACTTTTGCAGACAACCCATGTTTATTTTTTTATTTTTTAATTTCTTTTTTTCCATTTATTTATTTATTAAAGATTTCTGTCTCTTCCCTGCCACCGCCTCCCATTTCCCTCCCCCTCCCCCAATCAAATCCCCCTCCCTCGTCAGCCCAAAGAGCAAGTAGACAACCCATGTTTAATCTCAGTACCCACAAAGGATGGCTTACAACCCACTGTGACCCTAGCTATGACACCATCTTCTGACCTCCATCAGTACCTGCACTCAAGTACATACATAAAAACAGACACAGACAAATAGACATTCAATTAAAAATTAAATATTTTTTTAAATATTAAGAAGCGTGGACATTATTTCTGTATTCAGATTCAACAATATGTGTTTGTGTACACAAGAGAGATGGAGAGAAAGAGAGAGAGAGAAAACATAGTGTTGTGGGTCCAAGCATGTCTGTACGAATACACAAACATCTGTAAATATATAAACATACACACACATATATATATATATATATATATATATATATATATATATCTCAGAAGACAATTTTAGGTGTACTAACTCAAATGCCATTACGTTTTGAGGCAGTCTCTCAGTTTTCTGAAACACATCACATAATCATATAGGATAAGCTGATTGTCGATCCAGTCAGGGATCTGTTTGTCTCTGTCTCCCTAGCACTGAGATTATAAACCGTGCCACCCCACCCAGTGCTTTTATATTGATTCTGTGTCTCAAACTCAAGACCTTATGCTTGTGTGAAAAGCATGTTACGAAGTGAAAAATATCCCCAACTCATAGAAGTAGAATTTTTAATAAAAGGCAGAATAACAGGAAAATAGGTAGAAGGAAGATATGGAAGAATTTGAGATACAATGGTGATTTGGCAAAGAGAGGACAAATTCAGCATATAATAAACAATAAACAATGAGTGCCTGGCATTTCTCTAGCCAGGTTCAACTACATTCTAGAAAACATCTGTCAGAAATTAACCAGCCTTATAGTAAATATTGCAGCTTCACAGGAAATAGGCTTTGAGTTATTGAGCATAGCCAATGGCCACAGTAAGCATTTGGGTTAAATTATGTCTTCGTTGCATTTTATTTGTTTAGAAATGAAGTTAAGCTAGTGTTGGCAGCTTTGCAAATAGCTGAGATAGAAACAGCCAACTCAGTGCTAACAGAAGTGAATATCGGGATACTGTCTGATACAGCACAAAGGGTGCATTTCCATTTTTAATACAAGGGATCTGGAAAGGAGTCCTGTGTAAGATTTGAAAAATGAATTAGTTCAGCACTTCCTTCTCTTCAGACAATCAGTTTCCCACCAGACACTGACCATCAAACTTCTGTCACTATTCATAGACTGATGGAGAGACCTAGGAATTAACTGGAAAGGTACCCTTCTGTCCTGCTCAGAGAGGAGGTATTCCTCCTGTGGTAAGCACTCAGCCATGCAAAGTGCCCGCCATTCTATCCTCCTCTCATCAGTGCTGAACCACTTTAGCATGGGATTGTAAATGTGAGAAAATAAAGAGTGATCTGCTCATTTTAACAAACTTCTTTTTACATCAATTAGGTCTATTTCCTGAAACAAAATGCTGGTCAGTGTTCCTGAAAATTTGCAAAGAAAATCTGGTCGTGAAAAAGTCAGGTATTTTGAATATGACTGAAATTCTTTTACAAGGTCATCTTTGAGAGCTTTTTGTGATGGGAGTATGAGTGTGTGCACATGTGCCTTCAGGTTTATGTGTGTGCAAGTGTGTGTGTATTAAAAGCAAAAAGTAGATGCTTGTTATCTTCCTCTCTCTCTCCATCTTATTTGTTCTTGAGACAAGGTGTCTCACCTGAGGCTCACCAATTCACCAATCCTAGCTGTCCAAAGAGCTTCAAGCATGTTTTCACTTCCCAATTGCTATAGCTATAGGTAAGTACCACTGTGTACTCTTGTATTACACCTAGCTTCTTATATGGGGCTGTTATCCCAAAGCAGATCCCAAGGCATATATAGGAAGTATTTGATCGAGTGAGCCATTTCCAGATCCCTGTGAAAGAAGGCTGAAAAATAATTTAGAAACCAAGCCTTTAAAGTAACTGCTACAAATATGGAAACCAGGAAGAAATGTACTTAAATAACTTAAAAGGCATTAAAACAGTCAAATGAGTAGATGCATGCTTATTTTCATATATTTTCAGTACTGCCCACCATTTGTAGTACTCAGAAAAGCATTTTATAAACCAAGCTAATATTTAAATTAGCATCTAAATGTGGAGGTTATTTTAAATATTTCAACTACATTCCCAGCCTATGAACTATAAATTCAATCTAGGTAAACAGCTCCTGGGCTTCTAAATTTTATTTCATACCATGGATAAAAGAGTTTGATTATCCCAGGTTCTAGTTCTTCAAATGAACTTTCCCTCTGTGTATGTGTGTGTGTGTGTGTGTGTGTGTGTGTGTGTGTTTGTAAATATTATATAATCTAACATTGGTACTTGATTCCAAATCATATCCTAATGCTCATATGAAAAGCATTTAATTTAACAGTTTGAGTCATTTCTTTTGCCTTGGAAGCTTTACAATTATACACACCCAATATATATTTGTATATATACATACATTATATATGCTTGTGTATTTGTCCAAAGATAAATGATGATGATGATGATGATGATGATAGATAGATAGATAGATAGATAGATAAAAGATAAATGATGATGATAGATAAATAGATAGATAGATAGATAGATAGATAGATAGATAGATGATAGATAAACTGTTTTTATTCTGATGTAATAGTCCTGATGGTATGGACATTACCAATCAGCAGTGGAAAATTGAAACACAGTAAGTACACTATGAGTAAGTAATAGGAATAGGAGCCTAGGGCTTGAACTGCAGTATCTTATCTTAATGGCAGTTATGTTCTCTCTGGTTTATTACATTCATTTCTTGAGTTCATGCTTCTAAACTGTGCTATAGACAAAGCAGACAAGATGGGAAAATCTTTGCTCACCCATAGATTAAAATATATACAGAATACATATAGTAAATCTATCCACACAAAACCTTGCAATTTCTGATGAAAAGGTGATTTCTAAACCTTTCTCTGTATTTTGGTCATTTGGAATTTATGACATTGAAACTGGGTGAAAACTCATGGGGTATCAAATAATTCTCCATTTTGTTTACTACAAATATTTGAGAATTCTCATACAAATGTTTTTCATATTAACAATTTTATATTACTTCATTTTTGAGATTATAATCTAGTTTTTCCCCTTTCTTTCCTACTTTCTGTGTGCTAGACTTCCTTGGTATTCCTTTACAGGCTTAAAATCATCAGTACCATACCCTGTTTTTTTGTTGTTGTATGTTATCATATAGACATAACCAAAACACCATACATAACATACCAGATGCACACAACCATACAATTTCTGTGTTTGTGTGTGTGTGTGTGAATGCTGGAAATCCAACACACACATGCACACATACATGCACGTATACATACACACATATATGCAAAGAAACACAGAAACCCCTCATATATCTATGGAGGTATCTATCATCTACGTAACAATCATTATTGTATTTATCTATTATCTATATATCTATCAATCATCCATGTCTATCACTTATCCATAACCCATCACTCATTTATATATCTGTTATATTTTTGTGTATAATTTACCTAGTTAATATATTTTGATCATCTATATTTCTGTCATCTATATAACATCTTTAGGCTATCATCTATTTTCAACATCTATCTCAATTTCATTGATTGATGGAAAAGTTAACAACTCTATTTATTAGAATTATATAATTTTCTATTTTAAATTTAATAATATGCAACATAGATTCATAACTAATCTTTAAATATACAAATTAATGACTATTTCATTTGGCAAATTCATGCTATGTAAATAAGCCAGAAAACTTGGCAATAGAATAGAACAAGATCATCTATGACTTCAGAACAGTATGATACACCGCTACACATCATTTGATAAAAGGACAATAAAGAAAAAAATGAATATGATGGCTCCTTTATGTTTATAATTATTGAATAATTTCAAAAAAATTTATATAAATGTTTGAATTTTGTTGGTAGGATACAACTTGTTCATTTTCTAGATGCACAGACTCCTGAAATAATCACACAGAAATCTATATTAATTGCAATACTGTTTGGCCAATAGATTACGCATATTTCTGATAAATTCTTATACTTCAAATTAACCAATTTCTATTAATCTGTGTGTCACTACCTGGCTGTGACTTACCAGCAAGTTTCTGGTGTGTCAGCCTCCTGCAAGTGGTTACATGGCTTCTCCCTGATTCCACCTTCTTTCTCCCAGAATTCAGTTTACTTTTCCAGACTAACTCTATTCTGCCCTATCACATGCCAAGTTAGCTTATTTATTTACTAACCAATAAAAGCAACACATATACAGAAGGATTTCTCTCACTATTTCCCCTTTTCTGTCTAAATGAAAAGGAAGGTTTTAACTTTAACATAGTAAAATTACATGTAACAAAACAGGTACCAAACAAGAATTTGGTATCTACCTAGTTGACTATATCCATGTAAAACCTGAGAAAACTTAAAAATAAATTCTAGAGACAAAAGAACAGAGTTATGCATGGCATTTTGGTAGCAGAATTTTCTCAAGTGGGCTCTGTTTGCTGGAAGCAAACAGAAGCACGATTCTTTTAAGGGAAGGTTTCCTGACCCAATGGTATCAGCAAAAATTGCATACTTTCTTTAAGAAGGCTTCCTGGTTCATGCTAGTTGCATGAACAACTCTGACTCTTTTGGGAGGTCTGGCCATGGAGCATTTAAATGGGGTTTGTGAACAGTGTGTTACAAACTACTTAATGCCACAACATAGACCTGTTGTAACCATAAATCTGGGATGGTGTTCATAGCTTGCAGAGGCAGTGAACAGACTTCTGTCATGTTTGACTAAGTAGAGCTAAAAGGCAAAGCAGCCTTTGTCCTAGCCATACCTGCTTAGCATTTCCAAGAAAAAAAAGTGTTCCTGGTCAGAAAATAATTACAGATATGCATGCAATAAAGACAAATCCAGATGGCAACAACCTCTAAACGGGTCTCAGTGTTAAATAAATGTATGTATGCTTAGAAGAGAGGCCTGAATTATGTATATTATTGTTTTCTTTGAATATGTTCACAGTATAGGAGCTAATTACAGAAAGACATTTTATTGTGCAGGCTGATAAGCTAAACCAACATATATATATTCAAGGTATCTTGAAATCAAAATAAGGATAAATTGCATTGGAAAAGAGATTCTGCTTTTATTTCCACAGAAGACGAGAAACTGTGGATTCCTTTCAGACTAATTTGGTGTGATGGACCAAGACCTCTGAAAGGTTGCCATGAACACTCCCCCCCCCCAAAAAAAATTACTTTGCCCAACAAAAAGCAGGAAGCAGTTTAAGAAACTATGCCCCAATTCCCCAATATTGTTTATAAATACTTGTTTACATTTAAAGGGGATATGATATAGAGATCAATACTTTGCATTGGTATGGATCTTGGTTTATTGATACAAATTTAAGGTCAATTTTGTTACATATGTATATTTCTGCTCTTGATTAAGGTATTATGTTTGTGTAGTTAAATAAAAAAGTATAATTAAAAAATGCAGGTCAATAGAAAGTTATATATAATAGTCAAGCTTGTAGTTATGTTAGTTTTCCTAGATGTACAGAGATATATTTCAGATGGATAGATATTCTTCAGATTTTTCAAAGACTATAGAATATGACATTTAAAGTGTGTTAAGAACTTAAGACTTCACAACAATGAGACACATCTGTTCCTGGCAGCACCAATCCACTTCAAGGATGATAGGCGTTAAAGAGGGACCTCATGGAGTTTGTTAGCCATTTGGGCAAGAAAACTGCTCTTTCTTGTTAGATTATACTTGCAGGACTCAGAGAAAAATGACTGCTAAAGCTGCCTAAAGAAGGTGAAACAGTCCTTCAGGGATTCTACTTCATGGAAGAGTCTACAAGACATTCTGCAGGACACAGAAAAAAAGTGACTTACAAACTGACAATATAGGTGGAACTAACTTTGAAATTTCTTGTTACATGGAAAAGTCTGTCAGATACCACAGGCCAGTAGGCTGAAGATGGGTGCCTACAATGTTACAGAAGAACTTTTGGTGACTGTCAAGGCAGTGAGATATCTTTGTCAATTCTAGAGTTTTGGAAGTTGCTTATTATTCACTTCCTGCTAATTTAGATAATATTATAGCATCCTGGGGTCTTTGATGGAGTTGAAGAATAAATAGTTATTTAAATTGTAATTTTCCTTAGTTATAATAAAAATAAAGTAGATATAAATATTTTAACTGTGATTCTTGCTTAATACCTGTTTTAATATATATAATAATAATATGTTAAAGTTAAAATCTTCCTTTTTATTTAGACAGAAAAGGGAAGGTAATGTGTTAGGTGATGTATGCTATGAATATATTTTTTTGCCATTCATTAATAAAGAAGCTGCTTTCAGTCAATGACTTAACAGAGTAAAGCCAGGCTGAAAGAGATATATAGAAAGAGTAGGCAGATTCAGGGAGAAGCAGTGTAGCCACCTGCAGGAGACGATGCACCAGATCCTAACCAGTAATTAACATCCACGTGGCGATACACAGCATAATAGAAATGGGATAATTTATATTATAAGAGTTATCCAGAAATATGCTTATGTGTTAATGGCCAAACAGTATTTCAAACAGTAAAGTTTCTGTGTGATTATTTCAAGTCAGGGCAGTTGGGAAATGAACTGATAGCCTCTGTCAACATAATCCTATTTTCAGGAAACATATCTGTGAAACTCTTAGTAGATCCATTTGTTTCTAATTTGAATAAAAGTTATAAATAAATAAAACAAAGACATGAGAAAAACCTCAGGTCACACTTGTGTATTGTCAGTGCCACATATTAATCTGCTTTTACCTCAAGTTAAAGATATATAAACATACTATGGTATTCCTACACTTCAATGTCATCTCCATATTCAAACAAAAGTAGCACTAAAAATAATAACAGAAGAATTATGTATAGTTTACCAGCACTCAGGAGGCAGAGACAAATGGATCTCTGTGATTTCGAGGCCAATCTCAACTGGAGAGTGAGTTCTGGGACAGACTTCAAATCTACAGAGAAACTGTATCTTGAAAAACAAAACAAAACAAAACAAAAAAACCCTGCTGCTGAGGACACCATGTACCTTTGTGACAATATTTTGAGAGGGGAAGCTGGAGCTATGATATAAGATTCCCCTCTGTATTCTGTGATTACCATTAATTAATAAAGAAAACTGGCTTGGCCTTAAAGGGTAGAATAGAGTTAGGTGGAGAAAACCAAACTGAGTGCTGGGAGGAAAAACACTGAGTGAGGAGAAGCCATGGAGAGCCTTCAGAGACAGATGCACTGAAACTTTGCTTGGAGGTCACGACTTCATGGTGATGCACCATTAATGCAGATGGAGATGGGTTAAATTGAGATGTAAGAGTTAGCCTACAAGAAACTAGAGATAATGGGCCAAGAAGTGATTTAATTAGTACAGTTTCTGTGTGGTTATTTTGGAGCTAAGCAGCTGGGAACCAACAAACAGCCTCCTTACAACAGAACTGAGCTAACAATATCTTCCATGCTAGCTGGATTTGATAGTGGTTGAAAGTGTTATGCATGCTGTGGGAAGAAGACATCAAGGCTTTTGTCTCAATGTGAGGCTTATGAATTGCAGTGCTAACCAACATGGCAAGATGTACTATTTGGAACAGTAGCTGCACAATTGTTATGGGGGTAACCAGACACTCTAATGTATTGGTTTTAACACCATATTATACAGGAGGTAATATATCCCTAGTGCTATGAACCCAGACAAAAATCCATGCATGATATTTTCTAAGTCCTAAGGCTGAATTTATTATCACAGTTTAGATGAACTAACATGGTGACAAACTGGTTTCCTGATACTTGTCTAAATCCATAGACAAATTACTGCTCCCAACCTTAGTCAAGGAAACCTCTCTTTAAAGTAAATAATAATATTTACTTTAAATAGTAAAGTAATTGGTAAATGTCTGATGCAGAGACTCAGGACTGTACCTGGTAGTTAGAATAGACAACACTCAGCCCCCAAAATGGACATCTAGGCAACCACATCTAATGGGCAAAATGACTGATAAAGAAGAAACATAAAGAATGATATGGAGAAGCATTGCCAAATGCTATCATCAGGGCATGACACAGCCATTGCAAACATCATCTCATAATAGCTATGGATACCTTCATAGAATCTGCCCAAGACTGGCCCTGTCAATAGTCAATAATGGATTGGTGAAGGATTTATGAGAGCATAATCCTCAAGGCCTAACTGTTGGCTACTGATGAATTCTGAGAAAGGAATAGTTAAAATGTGAAGTTTTATATGCAAAGGTTAACCTACCAGGATATAATCATACTGAGTAAAAATCAGTTGGTCATAAAACAAAATCTGCTTGGATTAATATGTGAATGAACTTTATAAGGATATGATATGTGGGAAGAGTTAGAGAGAGTAAGGGCCAGGATGATCATAAGTCATTCTATGCATTATGATGTCATCAAACCAAATTTATCCAGTAAAAATGGAATCCTTTAGACACAAAAATGATTTTCCTTTTATATCATATACATAAACATTACATGATCTTGAATTCTTGGTATGTATTAATTTCATGACAAAAATAGTGGTGTCTTTACAGAATTATATGAGATAAAATTAATATCTGAACCATCAACTGCATTTTTCTGCTAATATTTGCCTATGTGCTTAGGTAAAAGAATGCAGTTATAGCCTCGGAGGAATTAAAAATCTAAGATTATTATTCTTTAAAGAAAATAAAGGTGAAAGTTTCCAAATCCCATTGATGTAATACCTCATTCATTCTGTTATCTTTCATGCATGGTCTCTCACCTGCTTCAATCTGTATAAATACATGAAGTTTCTAGCTCTTTAAAATCTAAATGTACAGTGTTTTTGTGAATGATGTACATATTTCTTTGTGTCTTTTATCTGAGTTTCTGTTACACAAAGTTGAAAGTATCACTGAACATTTTTGGACCTGTGTATGTAAGTTCCTGCCATCCTCATTATTATATATCTATCATTTGATATCCCAGAGACTTACGAACAAAAGTGTGACAGTAAAGGGGTTGTATGCCTAGTTTCAACAAAACTATATGTAAAAGAATTCTCCTTTGCTCTGCTATATGTTTTGTACAGTTTTAATTTCAACCTAGGCTTTTGGATATTTCCAAAAATTAATGGAATCATATGCTCAGCATAGTGGGGATCCAAGCACTCTATAAGCCTATAGAGATTTTCTGTCTAGTTACTAAGATATTTTCACCTAGGTTTATCTCCCTTCTTCCCAAAGGCAGCTTTCTCTTCTGGCATTACACTTTCGTATATGTTGTGTACTATGATAGTTTCTCTGTTTCTGTCTTTCTCTATATCTGTCTTTGTCTGTGTGTCAATTTCTTTCTAGTTGTTCTGTAGTGAAATTCTACATGTTATTACAAGGCAAGCTATTTCATCCTGTGTTTAGCCAGCTTTAACCGCGAAGATTTAAGAGTTCTAGACAAGCTAAGCTATTGTACTGTAACCAATCATTAGAACCATGACACGTGGCTTGCAGAAGCCTCTTTTTCCTTTCTCCAGCTGGGCTACCAGGGAATGAAAGTCAGGTCATTCTCGGCCGCAGGTGCCTTTAGCCACCGAGCCATCTCATCAGCCCCATTTTTGATTATTCTTAAACTGTGAGAAGTTCTCAATATTTACTGTAATGGAGCTCATTTCATACAGCACTTGGAAATTTAAAAAAAAAATTATTCAACTTATTTTTAATAGCACAGGGAAATTTGAAAGCCTTGCGATGTTAGACCTCCCATGCTCGATCAGTCTAAATGCTTTCTGTAGTCATAGTTGATTCTTATTTATGGCTTTAGCAATATGGCCACATGTCTTGGCATGGAAACTATGTTCCACCTCCTGGCATGGAACACTTATTTAGAGTGCCTGCCTTCCTTTCTCACTTGTCTCTCATGAACATGTGTAATTAGTTCTCCCCCGTGGGTTGCTATTGATTGTACTCTGGCAAATGCACTCTGAGAATGCCTTAGATGTCTTGCGAGATGGAAATTATTTGGCACACCTTGAAATATTGGTGGGAAATGAATGAGGGGCCAAATTTGTGACTGATGTGAGAACTCAGTTAAGATGGGGAAGTTTATTTAATAAATTTGTTAAGAGTGTGGGTATATTGAATTTATTCTTCAATTGTGACCATTATTCTATTTTCCTAAGAACTAGATAAACAACAAGCTAGCATTGTCTTTAAACACAAGCTCCCACATTAACTGACATATCAATGGGAATTCTTATGCATTTGAAACACAGAAATAAAACTAAACCTTACATTAGTATTTATTACACAATAAAAATAATAATTTTTAAAGATAGCCACAAAGAAGAATCATATTCTATAATTATTAAGGCCAAAGAAATGAAAGAAAGAAATTCAAGAAAGAAAGAATTTTGTACCCACCGTTTTAGTCTATGAAAATTTCTTACCTGTATATGGTGATTAAATCATTTTTGCCTTCCCAATTCTGTCTCTCTCATATACTACCATCTTACACTAGAGCACTTCTTCCCATATCACCCCCTCCTACTGTTTTGTCTTATATCTTTATGTGACCCACTGAGTTTAACTAAAGTCACATGCAATAGTGCTATGCTCCAAGCATTTGTTTTGGCTCCCAGATTGAGGGCAAATCCCAATCTCCATTTATGCCAAAGGAAACCAAGATCATGGACTGTAATGGTCAGCAGTGAGTTAAATCGGAAAGCAGAGAGCAATTGGATAGGCGCTAGGGCCAGGATATACTCCATAAGGCATGTGCTTGTCCTTGCCTCAGACCTACTTCCCCAATTTGAGCTCCACCCCCTAAAGCTTCCAGAACCTCTCAGACAGGATCATTTGTTGGGAATCACTCTTCAAACACATGACTCTATCTTGGGGACATTTCACAATCAAGCCTACCAAGAGAGAGGGACAGGCAAGAATAAGAAAAATTGTGTAGTAAATATCTACATTCCACGTGTGTATGAAATATGATTCAGGGTATGTAAAATTCATAAGCCATTTCTGAAAGTATGTGAAGTATTGTGTGTATTTATGATGTAGTGGGGAAGACAGAAAATAGAGCAAGCCTCTAGGAGGACATCCCATTTCACGTGCCTTTAGTTTCTAAAGGCTTGTATATGGTCTGCACACAGCAACATTTCTTTAACTACCCTACTTTTATTTCTGACTTTTAGAAAAGAGAGTTGATTGTGTCAGTCAAAAATCTTAATTGTATGGATAAAGTCTAATGTGCAATTGATCTTGTTAATGGTTCTTGTATTAATTTATGTCACAGTTTTTCTGAGCCAATGATTTAGGGTCTTATTAGGAAAAATTATGGACTACAGATATGCAACATGAGTTTCACTTAAAATTTTGATGTTCTGAAGATGAAAGGAACATATATTGGGCTTTTGAAATGTACATACATAAATATCTCCCTGCCTACATGTTGAAACATAAGATTAAGCTGTATTGAAATAGGTCAAATATTACACTTTATTTTATTAATTGTTTTATTTCTTCATTGAGGTCTCTAGAATGCTTCAGTAAAGTTCCACATGTGTCCCATAAATCATTAAATTTCAAGAAGACAGGATTCTTCCAGATCAGCAGTTCTCAACCTGTAGGTTGTGGCTGCCTTGGGGTCATATATCATATATCCTGCATGTCAGGTATTTATTTATATCACAATTAATCACAATAGAAAAGTTACAGTTATGAAGTAGCAACGAAATAGTTTTATGGTTGGGGTCACCAAACATGAAGAGCTGTGTTAAAAGGTCACAGCATTAGGAAGATTGAGAACCACTGGTCTAGAGTGTTCATCAATGCCTCAGACTGCTATATCCATGACAAAAAAAAGAACAAGTTAGGCTGGGGAAATTACTCATCTGGCAAAAGGACTGCTGTACAACAAGTATCTGAATTTAAATTCCCAGCACCCATGTAATAATTTGAGAGTCATATCCTGTGTATGAATAACCCCAGAAGAACCACTAGGTCAGATACAAGAGAATAGCTGCATCCAGACTCACTGAGAGGCTCTGACTCAGAGGAGAAAGTTGAAAAGTGATGGGATAGGTTACCAAATGCCCTCTGCTTCCCTAACTTCACCCAGATGTAAGGTCACAGTAATATACCACATGCAAATCTATATACAAATTTACATTTACACACACACACACACACACACACACACACACACACACACACACACGGGGGAAGTTAAGAACCAAGAACAAGCCTCTCTCACCATATTTCTTTCCACCCAGATAGCACGTCCACATGTGTGTATCATCATGAATGTTGAACTAGTGCTGGCTAAATATTTCTCAGGTGTCACGACTGCGGGAACAGTTTTGTCAGGGGGCTTATAAAGCAGTGAGAGTTTCCCTTAAGGAGCTTACTTCCTACACTGTCAGGATTTTCTGGGAGAACTGACTCAAGTAAGGGAAAATCTAAGGAGAAAAATGTCCGTTGGATCTGCTGACTGTAGCTTAGGTGAGGAGAAACCATTCATTCGGGTGGCACACTTCAATGTTGACCACCAACTGCCCACCTGTCAGCTTCTCACACGTAATGTAACTGAACTTGGGGTTCCATGTGGCTACCAAAATCATTTTCTGGCATCATCCTGTGCTGAGCGTTTGTTGCTCCAAAAGAAGGCCCTTCCAGCGTACTCCAGAGAACCTTGGCCAGCATGCGTTATTGCCTTGATGCAGATAATCAATAGAGTGCTCTGGGCATATTGTTTTTCTCTGAGCAAGGCTGAATATTTGTATTCATTCCTCATTAATTTTAACTCTAATACTTTCTCCAGCTGCCACTTGATGTCATCTGTTTAGCAGAGTATAAAAGAGTGTTTTAACAGAGTTGGGGCCTCCATAATAGAGTGGAGGTCAGTTGTTAAGTAACTCTGGGTAAACTGGAGGAGATTTTTTCTGATAGGAGCTCAAGCATCTAGGAGGCAGTGTTGACAGGGGTAGAATTTCAGTAATATAAAATCAATAGAATTCACTTTTCTTTAGTACATTGTTTTTTAAAGAGGGTGCAAAACCTTTAGGGTACCATACATAGTTTTGTCACGCAAACCTGGCCAAAGCCCTTTCATTTTCTTTCTTGTTTTTCTTTTTCTTCCTCTGTTCTTTCCGTGTTGAATAAAAAGAATTCTTATGAACACAATGAAGATTTGACAATTTTCAAACTGAAACACTGGAGACGGAATTCTGTATTTGCTTTGTGAACTGAACTGGGGCTATATTTAAGGATGGTGTAGAAACTCCCACTTACCAAGAGCTCTCTTCCAAAATCCTGCTTGTCATTAATTGGGACTAACCTTTGCATCTATGTCTGTGGCAAATCAGAGGCTTCATAGTACGCCTGTGAGGCATTGTTTTACCCTCTGGGTATGTCTGTGAAAGATTATCTCGATAATGTTAGTTGATATAGGATGATTAGTCTTATTGAGGTTGGGATCATTCCTTAGGCAGGGCTCCTGAACTGCAGGGTTGTAGCACTGGTTCTCATTGTTTTCTGCTTATTGATTGTCATTGAAACGAGTCTAGTGTCTACAAACTTCTGTTGCATTCACTTCCTAGCTTAACGGACTGTACCTTGAACTAAGAGCTACAGTAAACCCTCTCTCCATGAAGTTCCTTTTGTCAGGGTCTTTTATCATAGTGACAGAAAAACAAAATTCTAAGATGCATATATTTTATGACCTTGTATTAAAAAATAATCAAAACTTTCTGCAATAGCATATTCCTGTGTCAGGCTTTCCCAACAATCCCCACCAGCACTCTCCAATTGCTCTGTCCTGAATTGCTAATATCCTTTGTAGGAAATGACACTGGTTCCCCACAAGAGACAGGAAGCCTGTTCAAAGAGTCCGCATTCAGCATCATTGTGCAGGTGTACCATTCACCCAGCAACAACCTTGGAAACATTTCACTTCCTGGGCCCTGGTTCATTCATTTGTAAAATAGAGAGCAGTCATACCTTCAGGGTTTTCTATCTGAAGTGAAGAAAATAATGCAAGGAAAGTACATGTGAAGTAACTGTTCCACAGTTATTTTTCTCCTATTCATTCTCCATCCTCCTTTATTGACTTCCTGTAAGATTTCCTCTGCCTTGCAATTTGTACCAGCTCATTAATACACTCAGTGCTCACAGGTGACTTCCTCTCCATTAGAGAAAGGCATGCAGAGATGAGTCAGGTGAGAGCTGTGTTCTTCCTGGGCTTTGACGGGCTGCACCTGTGCTGTCTGAGGATCTGAGATGGTGCCTCCTCACCCCCTGCTACGTGACAATTGGCCACAGACAAATTGAGTGAAGGCTGCCTGCCTTCCTAGGGGCAAAGGTTTCAGCAAAGTGACTGCTATTCCCGGCTTCCACATTTACATCGGCTGATAAAATGATCGACTTCCCTTCGTGTGCATACATGTGTATTTGTGTGGGTTCCATATGCTAATGCATACATGTGGGGCTTAGAGGACGAGCTGTGAGAGTGGGTTCTCTCCTTTCCTCCAGTGCATTCCTGGGACTGAACCAAGTTTGTCAGGCATAGAAGTAAGATCCTTGACCCTCTAACTCATCTCACATTTCAAAGAGAAATACTAACAAATGCCAATTTCACAGGGAAAAAGGTTTTTTGAGTCATTTTCTCTTTCTTAAAATATGGGGACAAGGACCGTTATGATCATGAAAAAGGATGAAAAATTCCATCCTAAAATTATATCCAATTTAAAGGGCATGGTGCTTTATTTTTAAAATCTGGATTTGGATTTTATTTCGTAATAAGAAATATCATTCTGAAAAGTTCCAGGTGGTTATTCCTTGGAGCAAGCAGTGCATTGTTAGGGTTAACGGTACTTTTTCTCATTAATGCTAAACTTTATGAATACTTTTAGATATTTGCCTAAGGGAACACACAGTACAGGCAAACTGTCAACCCACATATATGCAGACAGAAAACTCAATCAAGCTTTGTGAAATCTTGTCAGGAAAAATAATTACACTCTTGATTTAAAAAGTGTAGTTTTTTTTTTTTTTTTTTTTTTGTCCCCAGCGACAAAGGAAACATTTAATTATCAAAAGCTTGTAGTGGTCCACAGTTGACATCCAATTTACTTAATTACACAAGATATGCTGTAAGACATTATGTTTCAGATAGCTTAAAACTTTCAGAATCAACTCTCAGGCATTGAGGAAAAGTAACTATTCCTCTCAACTACTCTTTGAATTACTAAAAATCTAACTGATGTCAATCAACACAGGGGAAGTGTTGGGGCTGAGCAGAGCAATCTTCCGTGGCTTTTAGCTGGTCGAGGGTGCAGACTTGACATTTTTATAAATGTTGTGACACTCTGGTTATTTGAATGTGAAATGTTCCCTAAAGGCTCAATTGATTGAGCACTTGGTCCCCAGACAACAGAGTTGTTTGGAAGAATTATGGAAGTTTCAGGAGATGGAGCCTTACTGGAGGAAGGGAGTTAATGAACTGAACTAAAGTTGTATACCCTGGCTCCATTTCCTGTTTCCTTTTGGTTTTCTAATTGTGAATATTGTGACCTCCAAGCATGCCTTCCCTGTGTTGATGAACCGTACCCCATGGACTGTGAGCAAAAACAAACTGTTACCCCCTTGGGTTGCTCTGATCAGATATTTTATCAGAGTAATAAGAAAAGCAACCAGTTGTGAGTAATTCTAGAGTCCACGCCTAAGGACTTTATGTTATTATTTCTTTTTGTTTTGCTTTGTGGTTTGAGACATTTTCGTGTCGCTGGGCCGTTTCAATTTTACTATGTAATTGTGCAGGTTTTGAACTCCTGAACTTACTCCCTCCACTCTCCAAATGCCAGAATGCCAGACATGAGCTACTAAACCCAGCTCATTCTACTAACTTAAGACTTTAATTATGTATATATACTTTATGGTTTATCTTATAGATAAACTAAAGAAGATTTTTCTTCATTTCACTATCAATTTTTGCTCACTTAATTACCCTAAAATTAAACAGAAATATAATAAACTTTAATTGATCCATTGTATAAAGATTTCTGCATTTTGACAATTTGATTGGCAAAGAAAAAAAGAAGCAAAGTTTTTGGATGTGATACAAAAAAAAAATAGTCACTAATTAGTCCATCATTTGTGCTTCTAGGAATTTATGCTGAAATGACAAAATACATGTACAAAGGATATTCTTTGTACTTCTATTCAGTGTAGATGTATATGATAGAAAAAGGAAATAGAAAACCTAAAAATCAGACACCAAGGGACAGAACTTCAGGGTGACAGATGTGGATGGGACTATTTATCAGGCCATGAAAGACCACACATATGTTTTGGATTAGAGAGCATGCTTCTTTTCCTGAGTTTCAAATGTTCTAGTGCTGGTTTATCGTGGAACCTCCTTAATCACTCTGTAATTCATTCTAGCTCTTGAAAGTGTGAATAGCAATGATATTTCCTCAAAGCGCTCTGCTGAAAATGAAAGAATATGTTTACACCAGCCTATGCTATTAGCCTGCCATTTTGTTATAATTCCACCTAATAGTCTCTGATAGCTGTCCAATAGCAATGACCATGGAAACTATGTCAGTGAAAACATAGGGGAGGTTAGTTCTAATTTCCTCAACTAATAATGAACTATAGGAATCCTATGTAAAGTACAATCCTAATTTAAACATAAAAAACATAATAAAAACATGAACGTATTCTTGTTTTATAGATATTTTCTATAATCATCACACATAATAGCATCATTTTATAATAAAAAACAATTTTAGTCTTTGCTAATCTGCATATAGTGATATTCCTTGGATATTAAAGGAATATTAAGCTGACTTCTTTTATTGTATCTAATAACATTAAAACTGACAAAAAATAAAATGTATGTTTTGAAATCATTTACATACTATGAGACTGTTGAAAATAGGAGTGTGCCAGAGACAAACTTTAAAAAATGAGCAAATATCTGAAAATGTTTTGAAGAACACAGTAATTGTGACAAAGCGACTTCAATTGTACTCTACATACAGAGAGACTGTGTTTTATATGCATATGTATATGTATACATGGTCTGAAACAAAGAAAGACTTTCTCGTGTGGAACCTTCAGCCAAGGTTTCTCACTTGTGCCGAAGGCTCTGTGTACTGGGGTGAGGATGCACACGATGGAAGGTGTTTCTATATTTGGCAGAGCTGGAATTGAGCCCTTATGTAAAGCAGAACATTTTGAAGAGCTGATCCATCTCTGAAGAAAGAGCTCGAAAAACGTGTTCCCATTAGCTGCAGGAGGCTTAACTTCTAAAGAAATATAACCCCAGGCTTCCTCCTCAGTACTTACGGACTCCCAAAGGGGTTTTATGCAGAAAAATGGAAAGAGTCACTTTAAATATGAGCACTCAGTTATAAATGATTGTATTTATAAACACCATGAAAGGAACTGAAGTGCTGTAAGAAAACAGTATTAGCAAATACGAAACCAATCACAAAACATTAGAACAACCATTATAAGGATTTCTTAATAAAAAAGTAAAAGAAATACTATTAGAAAAAGCAAAAGGGGAGGGCATTGTGTGACATGGCAAAATGAGGTGGGCAGATGGGAAAAATATCATTTCTAGAAAGAAATAAAGCTACTATGTTAGAATTAAGAAGCAACAGATGTATGATAAGTTAATATACTGTAATATATTCAGGCATGAAAATAAGGATGTAAGTGAAAAATAAGTCAACAAAAGTTTGCATTTTAAAAGGCACGGTGGTGTTTAAAGAAGTCTATAAACAGAGTGACACCCAAAACTATAAGTTTTTGAACTGGCAGTTACTGTCATATGCAACTTAAATCAAATAAAAATATTAATGTAATGAATGAAATTAAATTAAAAATTTATCTAGCAAGATTGCTCAGTCGGTAAAGGGACCTGCTATCAAACCAGAACGTCTGAGTTCAAATGCCCATAATCCAGCTCCTAGAAAGAAAGACGTGGGTAATAGAGGTTGTCCTATTGCTTCCACATATGTGCTATGACATGCATGGACACACACATGCACACACATACACACTCACACACACACACCACACAAAAATGATTGCACAGACACCCCCATGAAATAATAATTAAATAGAAAAATCAGTTTAGAATCCGAATATGGGAATTAGAGAGTCTTGGGAGAGGACCTTCACTTTCATCCTAAAACTTTTCAACCTCTCGAGGTAAAAAGAAAATACAGTGGAACTGTTATTTCCTAGTAGTGCATTCCTTAAAGTCCTGACTCCTTATTCATAAAACCTTTATTTCTTTTTTTTTATTTTTTTTTCCTTTGGAGTTGGGACAGGACTTGTTTTTTCTTTTTTTTTTTAATTGAGAAAAGGAAAAAAAAAGTTTCCGCCTCCTCCCAGCCTCCCATTTCCCTCCCCCCACTTCTCCCCCTCCCTCTCCAGTCCAAAGAGCAGTCGGGGGATCCCTGCCCTGTGGAAAGTCCAAGGTCCTCCCCCCTCCGTCCATGTTTAGGAAGGTGAACATCCAAACTGGCTAGGCTCCCACCAAGCCAGAACCCCGTGCCATTGTTTTTGGCTTCTCATCAGCCCTCATTGTTCGCCATGATCAGAGAGTCCGGTTTTATCCCATTCTTTTTCAGTCACAGTCCAGCTGGCCTTGGTGAGCTCCCAATAGATCAGCCCCACTGTCTCAGTGGGTGGGTGCACCACTCGTGGTCCTGACATCCTTGCTCGTGTTCTCCCTCCATCCGCTCCTCATTGGGACCTTGGGAGCTCAGTCCAGTGCTCCAGTGTGGGTCTCTGTCTCTATCTCCATCCATCAACAGATGAAGGTTCTATGGTGATATGCAAGATATTCGTCAATATTGCTATAGGATAGGGTCATTTCAGGTTCCCTATCCTCAGCTTCCCAAGGGACTAACTGGGGACATCGCCTTGGGCTCCTGGGAGCCACTCTAGGTTCAATTCTCTTGCCAACCCTAAGGTGGCTCCCTTAACTAAGATATGTGCTTCCCTGCTCCCCTATCCAACCTTCCTTTATCCCAATCATCCTGTTTCCCCAAGTTCCCCCAACAACCTAGATGCCCTTCAATGGAAGAATGGATGAAGAAAGTGTGGAATATATACACATTAGAGTACTATGCTGCGGTAAAAAACAATGACTTCTCAAATTTTGCATGTAAATGGATGGAAATAGAAAACACTATCCTGAGCGAGGTAACCCAGACCCAAAAAGATGAACATGGGATGAACTCACTCATAATTGGTTTCTAGCCATAAATAAAGGTCATGGAGTGTATACCTGGTGAACCTAAAGAAGCTAAATAAGAAGGTGAACCCAAGGAAAATCATATACTTATCCTCTTGGCTATGGGAAGTAGACAAAATTGCCGGGGAGAAAATTGGGATCTTGGGGGATAGGGTGGGATGGGGATAAGGGGAGATGGGGAGAGAAAAGTGAGAAGGACTTGTTTTTTCAAAGTGTGTATGAGCTGTGTGAAAGAGAACTTGTGTGTGTGTGTGTGTTTAGTTTTTATGTTTCTTCTGGGGATTCTTGATAAGAGATGGATATATTTAAGGAGGATAGGTGTGTTATAGACAGATAATGAGTGAAACAAATATGCATAAATTTTGCTTATGGTTTCTCAATATGGGGATAGAAGTGAGGAAACGGTTCTGAAGAGCATTGTTATGTTCTCTAAAATCAATAGAAAGCATCAGGTAAATTCAAGAGAGCGCTGTCAGCATGAGAAGGAGAATGTAGATGGTGTTTCCAATGCAGCAAGGCATGATGCAACCTGCTGCCAACAATGGACAGCTTGTTCAGTGTCCAAGTCTTTAAAGGAAGAAATGAAACCTTTCTTCACCACAGTTTCATGTCTGATTTGAAATAAATACTAGCAAATACAGATGGATGGCTGGAAACCTCGTGGAAATGAGGAGATCTGCAATTGAGTTCAGCAATGACCTCACATCTTTATGTTAAGAGGTCAAGATTCCAAACAGTATGGGATGAATGAGAAATGAATGATGGACTCAAGTCAAAAAATCTCCATATCGTTGAATATTGGGCCTAGAACTAATACCATGTGAGCAAGCAGAATTAAGATGTCAGTGATCCCATTTCTTGAAATATAGTGGTAGCAGCAAGAGCTACTCTATCTTAGGATAGCTCATTTGGCATCTACATAAAGGAAGTCGAAGATGTCAAATGAGCAGAGTCAGAATAAATGTTGGTCTACACATCCCAAGCCAGTGATCTTCGAAATAGTTCACTTACCCCCTTGTGTGTTGCTTGGGGTTTTTGTTGAATAAGACTGTGTGAGGTTTCTTGATTGTTTGTTCAGGGGATTGACAAGCATTACATGGAGTAAGTAATGACTTGTCACAGGTCAGTATTTCAAGAAGACTGCATAGTTAAGTTTAGAGTGAAGTCACTTAAAGTTTAGGGGTTTAATGTTCGATTTCCCACTGATTTATGCTAGGTTTTACTCTATTAAAAATTAGACCATAAAACTGTCCTAATAAGGATGATTCGGACTTTGACTAAAGATGGAAAAAAAAAAAAAACTTGAGATTAAGAGCCAGCTCATTTTATTCCTAAAACCAGAGTGATTTATTTTCAGCATGCTCACCCCACATCCCTGAAGCTACTCTAAAGCAATCAAAACCGGGGGGCGACTTGGCTGTATGCTTACAGAACTGACGCTTCTGGTTCTCTGGGTCTTCTTCCATTCAGCAAAGCCACAGTACACACCCTTCAATGATCAAAACTGTTTTTCTGCAATGTATGAACTTATTGTGTAGATGCATGACATTATTAAATGCTGTATGAAGTCTCATATTTGAGAGCCAAATATAAATATTAAAAGAAAGGAGAAAACAAAGTACAGGCACACATATATAAATAATGAGCCTATATACATATATATTTATTATAAGTAGATATAATGAGAATATATACATATATATTCATATATAATCAGAAACTACATATGTGTGAGGGAGAGTTAGATGTCTATATTGCTAGGCATATCACAATACAACCAGAAATTTTAAATACAAGAGAAACAGAAATTAGAAGTTCCCCAGCATCACAGAGTGAATGACTGCTACTTTCACTTCAACTCAAGCAGATCTCTGTGAGACAGTCTTTAATAACTGAAGAATGCTTTGTGCTGAATAAGCCAAATGTCAACCCACTTCCCTTTCCTTTGCTCCCCTCCCCTCCCCTCTCCTTTACACCTCTCCTTTCCCTTCCCCTTTTCTCTACTCCTCTCCTCTTTCTCTTTTCCTCTCTTCTCCTTTCTCTTTCCCTCCCTCCTATCTATACCTTTCCACTCCTCTCTTCCCCCTCTCTTCTTCTCCTCTCCTTTCTCTCTCTTCCCCTCCTTTCCCCTCCCCTCCCTTTTTTATACCTATTCTCTTTCAGTATCCTTTTCACACCCAGTCCTTTATGTCTCTTTTCTCACTCTTTCATCTATTTCTCTATCTTCTTTCCTTTCTTTTTTCTTCCTCTCTGTCCCTCTCCCTTGTCATCATTATCTCCTCTCATACCTACCTCACTTATCTCTCTCTTCTATGTCTTTTCTCTCTCTGTGTCCACTATCCTTCCATTTATCTCTCTCTCTCTCTCTGATATCTATGTCTGTTGTTCTCCTCTCTCCCTTGTCTAGCCTCTGTCTACCCTCTATCTCTCTCTTTTTGTGTCTCTTTTCATTATCTTTTATCTTTCCTCTCTCCTCTATGTTTCTGCATCTATTAATCTTCCATTTCTCTCTCAAATTTTTCTTTATCTACATTTTCTTTCTCTTTCTTCTATTTTTCTTTGTGTCTCTCCTGTTTTTTCTCATTTATTTGGTATGTATATAAAAACCATCATACTTTTTTTTTACAAATGAAAGATGATAAAATATCCTTGTAGAGTCTCATGACTTGAGTACAAACCCTGACATTTATGTTCAGTATATTGAGGATGTGCAAAATCAATTTAACCTCCACTCTTTGCCTTCATTACCTCAAATTGAGATACAGATGTTCTATTCCATAAACATGTTTATAAATTCACACAAAGAGTTCATATCAATTTACTTATTGGAATAAGTTTGCAAAAACCTACTTTTAATATTATGACTTTGGACAAATGCCAATATCATCTCTATTTTCATATGAAATAAAACTAATTTTCTCATCTTTATTACTACCTTATGAAATGATGACATCATGTGTCATATAAGTACATAAAATTAATATCACATAAAAAATAACATTTAAGAACAGAGTAAACCAGAACTCACTAGAACACTCTATTTAAATCTCTACTACCTAATGAAATGATGACATCATGTGTCATATAAGTACATAAAATTAATATCACATAAAAAATAACATTTAAGAACAGAGTAAATCCAGAAGGTAGTAGAACATTCTATTTAAATCTCTTCAAACATCATGTATAGTCTTTCTGAGTCAGGCAGAGATAAAAAAAAAACAATGAATTATATATATTCACATGACACTTAAATTTATTGAATAAATTAAATCCTTTCTTTATAGCTTTTTATTCATTCTAATAAATCTCTCTAATGTGTTTTTCCTTTAAAGATTTGCAAGAATAAATAGACACAAAGGAATAGAGACTGTAATTTTCACTGTCTAATAAGTTTGCCAAAATAACAAAACAATGACAAAACTAACTTATGCATTTACTGGTAGAAACCAGAGATTTAGAAAATATGTGTGCAGAATTCCGAGAAAAAAAAAAACTGAATTCATGTTAAATATTCTGCAAGACCAATAGAAAAAATAAAACTTCTGGGTTTGTGAAAAGTTGGAATGTTGCATGTCCAGAGCAAAATTACCTTTGGTTATTTGTTTCCAGTATTTACCAACCCAAAGGCTAAAACACCATCAGATAGCATCTGAGGCATGCAGCAGAGACTTGTTTGCCTTGCATGTCCACCATTGTATTCTGATGAATGTTTTGAAATATGCCTGGAGTTGTGGCTTTCTTCTTTCCTTTATCACAAAACTTCATTAAACTGTTACCACAATGTAACTTAAATCTATACTCATGGGCTACAGTCACTCATGTTTGACATAAAATAAATTATCTCCATTTTCTCTAAGCTAAGAGTGTGTGTGTGTGTGTGTGTGTGTGTGTGTGTGTGTGTGTGTGTGTGTTGGAGGTGGGGATGGTGTACAAATGTCTTAGGTTACACTGATGCTGAGACAGGCTTGAGAGCAAAACACCGCATGTGTTTAAGCAGAAGGATGCCCAAAGCCATATAGTCAATCCTGCCAGTGAATATTAACTTTATTGGATGGTAATGTATAGGAAGAATAGGGAATGGGAGAGAGCTGCTTCAGTCTCTGCACTATAAAGATTTGGACAAGTGTCCAAGTATTGGGACATTGCCCAGAGGGTTCTTCTAATTTCAATATTTGAATTTGATTGATTGCTTTAGGGAGCAGAGAGTAGCAGCGGCTGAAAATTGGTTCACTGGAAGGTAGAAGTGTCCTGCAGGAGCAAAGAAAGTACAATTCTTCCAACAGGGTAAACAAGTAAAAACTTAAGAACTAAAAGCTTTTAAGAACAAAATAATTTTTTTTACAAATAACAAAGAGTAATGGCAACTGCAAAAAGAAATGATGAAGTTACATAGGCATGCATTATAGGGGAAAAAAAGAATATCCTAATTCAAACACAAATATCAGAATCAAGATGGTCTGACTGCCATGTGCTAGAGTAAAGAGGGAGAAGCTAACTCTAACTAAGAAATTTAATGAGATTTAATAAAGAACAGCAGCCTTGGATCAGACACAATTAATAAAACTATTTAAAGTGTAAACACAAAAGTTTTCAAAGTATATTTGATAGCGTTCAAAAGCAACATAGAGATGCCTTACTAGATGATACAGTATAAAATCTCAGGAAGGAAACAGTGGCAATTATGTATTGGGGCAATAAACAGCTTTCTGCATATACAGAAATTAGAATGAATAGATGTGACCTCATGTATGACACTATAAACCCAGGCAAACACCTGAAGCCAGAGAGACCATAGACCTCAGGCAAGAATCTATGACTACCGCTGATAAAGACTCCAAATGCTTCTAAGTGCATCTACTGGTAGCATGGATAGGGTGCTTTCCCTTCAGGTCTATTGAAGCTTGCTTTTGCAGCAGTTAGAGACCACTATCGAGATCACAGCTGATCCAACACACAGAGAATAAGGGCCTGTGCAGTAGGCAATCTCAAATGTGACATCTGTAACACAGCTACTCCTACAGCTCAGGGAATGTGTTGTGTGAGGGGACAAAAAGCATTTAAGAACCAGAGGACTTGGATACTTGTGGTGAAAGAATGCCTTGTAAATATGACAGTGGGTCTGCACTTGCAAAATCTCACAGATGTGATCGCCTCCACAAGACTACAGTGGTCAACATGCCAATTTAAATGGGAACCTTTAACAAGACCCCTCCCATACCTGAAGAACTCCACACAGTCAGTGAATCCCATGAGAGCCACAATCAGTTTTCTGCAGGAAAGAGTTCCTGGATAGGTTCTCCAAATTTAAGTGTGAAGGCCTAAGCACATATGCATTTTGGGGCAACTATAAGTGGACTCGAGAGGTTATAAATATAGCAATAATAAATATAAAATTAGAAATCATGATTTTGAGCAGTGTTATGGTGAGAGAGACATAGAAGCAACTGTAGGGAGGAGAGGCAGGAGTGAACATGATGTAAGTACAGTGTACTCATGAAGAAAATTCCCAGGAAAAATGAACAAACAAAGAAAAAACTGAATAGGTCTGAAGAAAAAAGGCAAGGGAAAGAATAGAAGAAAACCTTGTGGCCATGTGTAAGTGGGAACCTGCTACAGATGTGTGTAAATAAAGAGATCCTTAATAGTCCGCTCTCAAGTGAGAGGGTGTACACGGCAGTATGTAAGATAACTCGGTAAAGAGCAAGACAAGCTGTAGGGATATTTAATATGTAAATAGTTACTGGTGAATGCTTTCATTGGAGCCACAGTGAGTAGAGATACATATCTATCTATTCAAAGCTGTTATCATCTAGAGCTAAATTCCAAAGTTTCTCGCCATCCTAACTGTGTGATATTTGAACAGTGCAGGAAGCAAAATGGACAAATAAGAAGGAAGTGGACTTATACAAGGTTCCTTCAGTTTACATGAAAAAAAAAGTCAATGGTAAGAAATCCTTTATGATTTCAGAAGTAATTAGGTTTCATATTATTTTGATTTTTCAATACAACATATTCTAGAAGAACCTTCTTACTGAATAACTAAAGAAACATAAAGCTGAGCACATGGAAACTCTTAACTGTCAGTTGGTGACAATACTCCAACATTATGAAATATTATCAAAAATTAAATTAATAATGTATGGGCTTAAAGTAAAAGATAAATGCAATTTGGAATAATCTGTCCAGAGCCATGTATGAATTCAATACATTTTGAGATTTTTCTAAAAAGAAATGATGGATAAATTAATAGCCTATAAAGACTAATTATCACAAAGGCGGTGGGGAAGAGACAGAAATCTTAAATAAATAAATAAATAAATAAATAAATAAATAAATAATTTTTTTAAAAAAGGTAAAATTCTCTCTAACAACTACATTGTCATGTGAAAGAAGAAAAAGAAAAGACACTGTACTTCACTGCTGGGGATTAACTAATCAAGATAATAATAAAATGATTTTAAAGGAGTAAAAGAAAATGCAATAGAAAGCTAGAGAGACAAAGCCAGGTGACCTTGGGATTGAAAAGGCAGCAGGTAGAAAAGGTTTTCATCCTTTTAAATGTACTGTTGATGCCCAGAATGCTGTGCATGCATAAATGGCTACAGAAATTAGTTCTCTTTCCTTTCTGTATAGTTAAGTTACCTGCATTTAATTTTTCTTGTATCAGAAGGCATTTTATTAAAATATTCAATGACTGTTATTCTGAAAATATATTCAAATAAGTTATAAATTTAATTTAAAAATTAAAGTCATTTCCATTACTGCAGTTAAAAAACTACAAAATTGTATTTATGCCCAAAGGTTTTAACATTTTCTTCAATTATTTACAAGTCTTATTAATACTTTGTGCCCTTTTCTCTCTTAATTTGACTGAAAAATTCTTTAGTCTTCTTTAGAGTTGGAAAGTCAGAGTCCAAAATTCTTCTCCGAGAATTCTTTAGGTATTTAAATAATTTGAACCAGTTTAATTAATGTTTCTTCTTTCTGTCTCTGTGTCTATCTCATAGTCAAACATGCAGGCACTTGCCATTCCTTAAAGAGCTTCATATTGTTGATTTCAGTGAATATTAGCAATATTTTTCCAAAGCATTGACATCTTTTGAAAATGAACAACAAAAACAACAAAATAGAGTGTGGCCAGAGAAAGGATGATCCTGAACTATCCTGCATCTCATCTGGAATATAACAACAATGCTGATATCTATTCCCATCCCATAGCTCTCATAGAAACAAAGAGAACAACAAATGAGAACAACACTCTTTCTAAACCTGACTGCCTTTTTCAGGAGTTGCCATTGAACTCAAGGCCTTGGACATGTTAGATAGGCACTCTATCAGTACCCTAAATCTCCAGGCCATAGGGAGATATTCTGGTAGGTTTTTTTTTTTAGTAGATTAAAATCTTTAAAGAAACTAGAATTATTTTCCTGCCCTTCTTTAAAGTCATCACTATTATAACATTGTCTAACATGCAGTGTTAAAAATAAAATTTAGATTGCTATGATGATATAAAACACCTTTTCTAGTAAAATATCATTTAGAATTGTCCCTGCTGAAATAAAGGTAAACATTTCTTATCAATTTATCCCTCAATAATCCAACCACAAATAGGATAAGCATAATACATAAATAATGATTTACACATAAGAATTAAATCTATGATTCTTTACTTAAAAACTGACAATTGTTATTTTCATCTAAAGCAGTGTTTTAATATAGTCATTCAAGGCAATAAAACTGATAATTAGAAAAAAATCATATGCAGGTACATCTCACAGGTTACTGTTCTTACTAAATAAAGTAGTATAGACATAGGAGAATGCTTAATCCTTATATTTATTTTTCATTTGGAGAAATTACTAGTCTCTAAACCGCAAGCAAAAGATATTAAAACTACTCTTTGCTGGTGAGTTTTACATATCACCCAGTATATACACGGATGAGAAAGATGGACCTAGACCATTCTCCCCAACACTCGTTCTCTCCACTGGGAAGATGAAAGAATTACTTATGAGGGATTGTTGGAGAAAAATAAAGCATTCTTAGATGGTTGCCCAACTTAGAGAGTCCAGTCTCTCCTACTCTCTGTGACATGTTCTATTCCCTCTGCTGCACACACACACACACACACACACAGAGAGAGAGAGAGAGAGAGAGAGAGAGAGAGAGAGAGAGAGAGAGAGAGAGAGAAAGTCACACACAGAGACAACCACCCATATACACACATACAACAATCATATACACGTATACATAAAGATAAATAAAAGTTAATCTTTAAAAAACCTAAGTCTATGCCTGTGGCCAAGCTGTACATAACCATAATTAGGTAGTGGAGGTAGAATTCAGATGAGCAGAATTTGAATTCCCTGTTAGCCAGTTGCCAACAGTGTGGCTTCAGCTAAGTTGCTAAATTTCTTATAAATGTTCAGGTTTTCCAAATGGAAACTGTACATTCAAACTACAAGCAAGAGAAAAGAACACAAGAGATACTCTTGCCTACTCTTCAGAATAGAGGTTTGGTACATCACAGTTAAGAGATTTGTTAATTAGCCAAACTATTTTGTAAAGAAGACCATATAGAGTATACATGATCATGTTTAATATCAGGAGGCAACCAACTACCAAAATGTGTAAAATATCATAAATTAATCCTCATTAATACCACATCAACTTTCATTGTGTTGAATTTTTGTTAAATTAACTACCAGGGCTTTCTAGTATTCCTTTACTTACTGAATCATATTTCCTTGAGATTTGGGATCTCCAAATATAAGTGTTCTTAGTTCTTCAGTATTCTTGGTAAGTTCTTTAAAATTTTCATTAGATTCACACACACACACATACACACACACACACTTTCACACACACATATACCTTTTTATGCATAAATAGATATATGTGTTTGTGTGTGTGTACCATGATCATCTTGTGTAAAGATTAAAGAGAATTTACATCTGCATTTCTATACCACCATTTTGTGATTTGAATCTTTCAGATTTTATTCATAAACTATATGATGGGCTGTGTTAAAATACAGTGCCTGCCAGTGTGTTATATATCACTAGACTTATTTATTTCTGCCCCAGTCTCGTTTCTATTGCTGTGATAAATCCTCAGCAACTTACAATCCTTAACTAAGGAAAGTCAGAGCAGAAACTCAGGGAGGAACCTGAAAGCAGGAACTGAATTGGGGGCCATGGAGGAATGTTGCCTACTGGATTGTTATCAATGGCTTTTCAGACTGCTATTTTTATAGAACCCAGAACCACCTTTCAAGGGATGGCTCAGTCTACAATGGACTGGGCTCTCACATATTATTCATTAAATACTGAATGACCAAAGCTTGCCTACAAGTAATTTTTGATGTCATGAAAACTTTCTCATCTGTGATTTCCTCTTACCAAATAACACTAGATTTCTTCAAGTTGCAAATAAATAAATAAATAAATAACAAAAAAAAACAAACAAACAAAACCAAGCAAGCAAATAACCAGGACTTCCATAATTTTGTGTTTGGATACCCATTATCAAAACCTCACTTTCTCCCCAATTCACCTTTCC
>NW_026068034.1:4592808-4598207 GCF_014885135.2 Alexandromys fortis
GGCGCCGGGGGGGGGGGGGGGGGGGGGGGGGGGGGGGGGGGGGGGGGCAGGGGGGGGGAGTGGGGGGGGGGAAAAGGGAAACGGGGAGGGAAATGGGAGGCGGGGAGGAGGCGGAAATTTTTTTTCAATAAAAAATTATATTAAAAAAAAGAATTTGCAATGTTAAGAGATGTTTCTTGCGCCATGAGTCTCTTCCATTCCATCATCAGTTGCTAGTTCTATTTTAAGAAAGCACAACCAGAACCTCTCACATAACACTCACCTGAAATATCTTTGGAACAAAATAAAAGCTAAATATTTCTAGATCATCTTGTTTAGATTAATGTTCCAGACCAGCAAGATTCATGTCTTATTTCTTTATTTTTCCAACGTATTAGATAGAATAACCACTTAATGAAGTTTTGGCAAATGAAACAAAATTAATAAAGATGCCAATATCCACATAGATGATACTGTATCTCATAAAATGTTCAAATAATTAGATTGTGGAAAAAGGATAATGTTAAATTAAAATAAATCATCATAGTACTTATACAAGGACAGGTACTCTATAATGAACATGAGTTGGCATAAAATAACTTCCCACACAAACAGTGCTGCTAATATATTTGGTCATTTGCAATGTGAGTCCTCAACTATTATGGAGAGATGTGTATTAAGCATTTAATATTTGCCATCCATATAGCAGCCTTCTTTCCCTAGGGTTTTCCTAATTTTTTTGTTTATATTTTATTTATTTTTCTCTGATAAAAAGCATCCCAAATAAAAATACCCTTCTCTCTCCTCCTCCCAAGTCCCCACACCCCTCCTGTCATCCAGATCCACTACTCCTCTGTTTCTCTTTAGAAAAGAGCAGGCTTCCCGGTGATATTAACTAAAATCCATATAACAAGGCAAAGTAAGACTAGGCACAAATCCTTATATGAAGGTTGGACAAGGCAACCCAGCAGGAGAAAACAGGTCTCAGAAACAGTCAAAAGAGTCAGTAACAACCCCATTTCCATTGTTAGAAGTCAAGCAAAAACTCCAACCTAAAGAACCACCTCATGTGTTCAGGGCATCTATTGTAGATCCATGTAGGCTCTGTAGCTGCAGCTTCCTTTTCTATGAGCTGCTATGAGCCCTGCTTAATTGATTCTGTGAGTCATGTTCTCCTCTAGTCCTATATCCCTCTGGATCCTGAAATCCCACGCCCCCCTCTTCTGTGGAGTTCCCTGAATTTAGCCAATCTATATAGTCTCTGTATCTTCTCCCATCATCTGCTGGAGGAAGCTTCTCTCATGACAATTGGACTAAGAACTGATCCCATGACTAAAGCACAAGATCATTAGGAATCATTTCATTGATATATTTTAGTCCTCCTTTTGGTTCTACTCAAGGTCTCTGAGTCATACAACTTCCTGATCCTGTCCATGTAGGCAGTTTCAGGCAAGGACTCACTCTCATGATACTAGCCTCAAGTTAGACTAGTCATTAACTGGCCACTCCCACAAGCTCTGAGTCACCTAGCCCATCTTATAGGCATGGAAGCCTATAGGCCATAAATTTTGTGGCTTGGTTGATGTCCCAGTACTCCCACTGGGAACCTAACCTGGTTATAGAACATGCCTGCTTCTGGCTCCATATCCTCCATTACTAGGAGTCCTCACTAAGGTCAACTTCATAGGTCCTTAAAAGTTCCACTGCACTAGATTTCTATATTACCCCCTAAGTACTCAACTATTTCGCTATTTTTCTTTGTATTCTCTCTAATAATCTTTTAAAAAACCTTAAGAATGACTCCTGATTTTGGAGCCATCATATAGATGAGGCTTCAAACAGCAGGAACATCATGACAAAGATGAAAGGGAAAGATTCCTGTCTTGAAAAATAAGCAGACAATGAGCTAGACCTTAATTCTTTTCACTCTCCAGAACAGTACTTTTTCCATGATCCATTGAAAGTTGGAAGATATATTTATGTATACACACTCATTCATAGTCACTAAAATGCTCAGAGATGTACTTTCTCTATGTCAGGAGCCACCAGAGAAAAAAGTTTGAGGGGGGGGGGACTTGTCTGTAGACAATGAGTGACTGATGTGGTAGCCTAGCCCTGTTATTTCGACCTGGACCACTGTGGTACAGTTGTTGCCTCATAGCCATGTGTGACATCCTGTACTCTATCACTTTGCCAGGCCACACTTTTGTTTCCTTCCCTGTCTTATCCTCAACCCTCCGTATACTCAGGTTCTTCTGAGAACAGTTCTCTGATTCATTCTTTCAATAAGATTCATTAGCACATATCCAAATTGTAATCATTTTAAAATACATGTGCAGGTCAAGTCTTAAAAATAGTTTTTTATATTTATATTATTTTTGTAAAAAAAACCTCCATTTTTAATATAAAATAACTGTGAAGCTTTTTTATCTCCAAAGCTAATCTGTAAAAACATGTGGGAAATGATCTTTGTGTAATGCTTCATGTTGAAATCTTTTAGAAATAATTAATCACATAAAAATAGTTTTCTCATAAATAAAAATCCATGTGCCCTATGAAAATAAATTACACAGAGATTTATTTTGAAAAATAGTCATGCCTGGTGCTGGAAAGATTTCTCAGCGGTTATTAGCATTTGTTGCCCTTTTGGAGGACAAAGGTTCAATTCTAAGCACTAAAATGGTAGGTCACAACCACCTTTAACTTCAGTTACAGGGGATCCAACATCCTCTTCTGACCTCTGAAGATACTAGGTAAGCCTATGGTGCACATTCAATATGCAAGAAGAATGGATAAAGAAAATGTGGGGGAAGGTACTGAAAAAGATTACTGGAAAGTGGGGCAATTTTCAGTCAGGCAGAAAACTGATGCAAAGAAACTCCCTAGGAATCTAAAAGGATGACCCCAGCTAAGATTCCTATTAGTACATTGTTCATCGCCTGTGATCAGACTGGCAACTACACCAGTTCTCATCAGAGAGCCTTCATCCAGTAACTAATGGAAACGGATACTGAGATCCACAGCAAAGCATTAGGAAAAGCTTAGGGAATCCTGTTGAAGAGAGGAATGAAGAATTATAGAAGCTGGGGGTGGGGGTCAAAGATATCACAAAAAAAAAGCCCACAGAAATACTAACCTGGTTCATAGGAATCCACAGAGTATGAAACAACAGCTAGGGGTCCTATATGGGACTGACCTAAGTCCTCTATGAATATGTGACAGTTATGAAGCTAGGTCTATTTGTGGATCTCAGGGCAATGAAAGAGGGCTGTCTTAGTCACTTTGGTTGGCTCTTGGGAACTTATTCATCATACTGGATTGCATTTTTCCAGGCTAAACACAAGAGGAGGTGCCGAAACTTAAGGCAACTTGATATATCATGCTTTGAAGATGCTCACTGGAGGACTCCTTTTATCTGAACAGAAACCAAGGAGGAGATAGTGGATTGAGGGAATAGGCAGAGGGGATGTAAGGGGAGGGAATTGGAGCAGAGGAGAGGGGAGGGGAAACTGAGGTCAGGATGTAAAATAAATAAATAAATTCAATAAAAAACACTCACACACATAAATAAAATAAATAAATATATTTTAAGTATTCTTGGCAGATACTATCATTTATTGCAAATGGTTTTCCTTGTTTCCTTTCTTATAAGTAGATTTTTAGACAGACATTTGTAACAGGAGGGGGCCTGCTTGTTGGGGGTTTATGTCCTGCCCAGTTCCCCACAGCTGGCAAGCCCCAAAGAAAATAACACAGAGATCACCATAAGTTATAAAACTGATTGGCCGATTAGCTCAGGCTACGTATTAGCTCTTGTAGCTTATATTAACCCATTATTCTTATCTATGTTAGGTACATGGCTTGGTAACTTTCTCAGCTGGGTAGATTACATTCTGCTTCTTTGGTGGTCTGGGCAGGGAGGGAGGAACAGGCTTTCTCCTTCTCAGCATTCTCCTGTTCTCATCGCCCTGCCTCTACTTTCTGTCTGGTTGACCCACCTATGCTTCCTGCCTGGCCAATCAGTATTTATTTAAAACATGATTGACAGAATACAGACAATTCTCCTGTAACATACATTGACTTCTACACTCTTCTATATGTGTATATTTTGATATAAAGGCTGAAGAGATGGCTCTGTGATTATGGTCAGGTTCTCCTCTTCCAGAATATTAGAGCTCAGTTCCCAGCACCAATGCTAGGTAGAACACAACCATGGCCCCCACTCACTCTCAAAGTAAATTCCTCTTTTTTTATTTTGCTACAGATATGTGCATATAGGTGCATAGATATACAAATACAATCCTCTGAATCCATTTTGTGTAGCTGGGTTTATATTTTTCTGGGCTGACCATTTCATATTGGATAACCAATTAGGACACTCATTTCTGGGAGTTTTCTTGACTGTAACTAACAACTGGCTAATTGGACTAAAGGCACACTCAACAGGAGTGAAATCCTTCCAGGTACTAGAAACCTAACCACTACTTTTCAGGGACTAGTGAGGCCATGGATCTTAGAAGAGAACCTGCTGTCACTTTGTTAGATAAGCATAATTCCTAACTGAATCCCAAAACATATCTTTACACACACAGGTAAGTGTAGATCTTACCTCATCAAAGAAGCTTCTCTTTGCAGCAAATAGACCTCATTACAGAAAACCACAACTAGGCAGAATGCAGTGATTAATGGGCTGTGGGAAATCCATTTACAACAGAGAAATCGACAATGTAACTCTCACACTTAAGAATCAAGGAAGTCCACAGAAGAGTGGCAGAAAGATGGAAAGAGGCAGGAGGCTGGGAGATCTGTTGTGAGATTGTGTCTCCTAGAAATGGCGGGGAAGCTTCCCCTGTGGCACTCCAACAATATGGCTGCTTAAACAAGACTGGGTAAGTCCAGACAGAACCAAATGAAGTTAAGAAGCCACGAATAGTAAGAATATCACTCATGGAAATGTATAAAACAAGAGTAAAAATCTCATAAATTTGGTACTTATATTAAAATATTTTCCCTATTTTACTAATGAATAATATATGAATATTGATCTCTCAACCATTAGCCTAAAACCAATCTATTAGGGAATTAGAAGGAGAGCCGTGGGAGACAAGGGAGGGAAATAAGCGCAAGGAATGGGGGATAGAGCCATACTATCAATTTACCATATACATATATGAAGCTGTTATAACTAAACCCACTATTTTAAAACAATCAAGATTTCAAAATGTGGGCAGAGTAGAATAATATTTAAACATTAAAACAGCATTTATAATCAGAAAAAGTAAGCATAACTAAAAATAAGCATACTTAATAGACTATAAAATTTAAGTCTTCCTTACTTTTACTAAGATAGCAATCATAGGCCTTTAGAAAAACAAATTTAAAACCCTTAAGCATTAGTTTTTGTGATTAAAATTGTGAGA
>NW_026068034.1:4598315-4600688 GCF_014885135.2 Alexandromys fortis
CATTTTCTAGTTAAAAATAGTTGGCTACTGCTATATCAAAAAGAAAAGAAAAGGAATAAACAGAATGATATATGGAACATTTATGAGAAAAAGGCAAGAAAGATTTGTGGTTTATATTAGGAAAACATGTTTTTTTTTTTTTCAATATGTCTACCAACTATGAGCACAGGTACTAGCTCCACCTTTGCTTTAGAGATGGTATTTGAGTGCAGGCAAGACCAAATGATGTTCATTAAAATACAGAAAAAATAGAACAAAAACATCTAACTGATAGATATGATATGAAGCTGTTGTGGAATATTACTTTAACTGTGTACAGATGTGCTACATTTGTTTATGTGTGGAATATTACTTTATGTATAAGTCTGTTATGTTTTTATGCCACATTTGTTTAATGATGTAAAGTTATGCTGCCTTGCCTGCCTAAGGTACCCGATTGGTCCAATAAAAAGATGAATGGTGAATAGCTAAGCAGTAGAAGGAAAGGCAGATCTGATGGACAGAGAAAAAAAATAGGAGAAGTTACCTAGGCTTCAGAGAAAAATAGAGAAGATAATGAGGGAAAAATTGAAGGAGCTGCTCCAGGACAATCAACCAGGGAGCCTCCAAGCAGACATGGAGAAGGCAGTGAAATTAGGACATAGAGAAGGAAAGAAAGGTAAAATAACCCTAAGGCAAAATGTCGATGAAGACAAACAAGTTAAATTAAGTCATAAGAACTAGCAAGAAAACAGTCTAAGCTAAGGCTGAGCATTCACAAATAATAAATCTGTGTGTCTGAGAAAGCCTAATACATGGAACACCTCTTTAGTGTTAGTATATTAATACCATATTAGTATTTGTCCCAAATAAAATTTTTCTATAAATCCATAATTTCATACTACTAAATTGCTAAATAAAATTGAAATGGTGATAAAATAACATTAATGTTACATATTTGTGTGTTTGAGGACAAGACTATGCATGTGAATGATAAAAAGCTTTGAAAAACCTGCCTGATGTATTTTCATGATATATAATTATGATTTTTGATACCACTGAACCAAGATTATCAGTCAGGCAGTTTGACTCCGGGCAAGTCAGAAGTGTAGTTTATTCTAAGTTCTGTTAAATGACACAGAGTTCCCTTAGCCATGGCTATTATTGATTAATTTTATTTTGATAAAAATAATTAATTTGTTGCTTGAAATTTATGCTTTTTCTTTAGATGGATACCTTGCTTAGCCTAAATATAGTATGGAGGGCCTTGGACCTTGCCCAAAGCAATGTGCCTTACCCTCTCTGAAGAGTGGATGTGGGGTGGGGTAGGGGGGTAAGTGGAGAGAATGGGAGGACAGGAGGGAGTGGGAACTTGGATTGGGTATGTATAATGAAAAAATAGTTTGTTTTATTTCTTAAAAAGAATAAAAAAAATAAAAACAAAAAATTAAATAAATCTAAACAGTCGATAAAAATAAAAATAATGGGAAAAATACAATCTGGTATTTCTAGTGTCTTTAAAATGTTTAAAATTCCTAGTGTCTTTAAAATGTTTAAAATTTTTAATGGGTATGCTACTAAAAACCAAATGATAAAATTAAAGTATAAAGGAAAGAGGAGAGACAAATCTATTTTAAAAGATTAACAAAATATTCAGTCAGCAAGGTCACTCTTTTGAAATTTAGGAAATCTATCCCAAACAACTTAAAAATAAAGAACTTTTTCCACAACAAAATGTTCAGACAAAGGCAGTCTAGTTCGGAGAGAAAAGTGGCTTTAAAACAGACAACTGCACATTAAGTATTTTCAAAACTAATTTTCTTTGCTTCTGTTCCCTCTTTTCTTTATATTAATCTGTGTTTTCTAGACTCTGGGTGATTTCAGAGTCTAGCTGAGGATATGCCACTTGAGATTTCAAGGTTACTTCTATGGTGGGCTTTTAGCATAAGAAATAGGATTTGTGTATTTTCCTTGATTTTGACAACATTTACTAATGAGTTTCACAAACATTTAATGTTTGGAAAAATGAAATATAAAACATTTTATCACATAAAACAATTCATAATTATAGAATTTAACATTACATGTAGTGTTATTAAAAACTAATTATTATACATATTTCTTTTCTTTCACTTTAGTTTTTTTTTTAAAGGGTTTCTCTGTAGTTTGGAGTCTGACCTTGAACTTGCTCTTGTAGACCAGGCTGGCCTCAAACTCACAAAGATCTGGCTGCCTCTGACTCTTGTGTGCTGCTGGGATTAAAGGCATGTGTCACCACCACTCAGCTCCTATACATATTTCTTATAAAGGGGTATTCATATAAATTTAATGAATATAATTTTAAAGTTACAGAATACTTTTGCAGTCACTACATCCAAATGTTCCTAGAAAACA
>NW_026068034.1:4603722-4628787 GCF_014885135.2 Alexandromys fortis
GGGGGGGAGGCGGAAATTTTTTTTCAATAAAAAATTATATTAAAAAAAGTGTCAAGTATCTAGAAAACTCAGGAAAATTAGTGCGCCTACTACAGTGTCAATTAAACTATGTTACAAATTTAACTTTATTAAAAGCTATATCCTTTAACCTACACATATGGAAAAACAGGAAAGTAGTTGGGATGACCTATTCCAGGCATCTGTATTTGAAATGAGGAAGAGCAGCTGTTGCCCTTAAGGTGGACAATGAATTAGTGGATTGTGAGAAGAGTCTGATTCCCAAAGAGGCAGCTAAAAACTTTCAAACATTAACCTTCAGCATGTGGTCTTTAAGGCATGTGATGGCTCAGCTAGAAATGAACCAGCAAAAGCTCTGGGACTTGCACCTATTAGATGAAATAATTTCACAGGCTTTATTTGCACTCGCTACAAGCTTAGAGAGTGAAACAAAGGACAACAAATTGAATCAGCCACTCTTTCCTGTTGGCCCAAGGTTGAAAGATTCTAAAAGATAAAGAGAGGATGGGGGTGGGATGATGGGAAGGATGGAGGAAATGGGAGGAGGAGAGGGAGTAGGAACTAGGATTGGTATGTAAAATCAAAAAAGATAGTTTGTCTTCTTTTAAAAAAATAAATAAAATAAATAAAAATTTTAAAATGCCAATGATAGCTTATGCTGGATAGGATGCCAAGTAAGGGGAACACTAGTTTATTGCTGGTGAGAGTATAAACTTGCACAGCCACTTTGGAAATTAGTATGGAAGTTTCTCAGAATATTGGGCATCAATTTATCTCAAGACCCAACAATACTACTCTTTGGCATATACCCAAAGGATGCACGCTCATACCACAAGGACATTTGATCAACTGTATTTATAGAAGCACTATTTGTAACAGCCAGAACCTAGAATGTCCCTTACCCAAAGAATGGATAAAGAAAATGTGGTACATTTATACAATGGAGTACTTACTCAGTGATTAAAAAATATTTTTAATATTATCAGGCAAATGGATGGAACTAGAGAAAAACATCCTGAGTCAGGTAACTCAGACCCAGAAAGGCAAACATGATATGCACTCACTCATTAGTAGATATTAGACATAAAGCAAACGATAACCAGCCTATAGTCACTACGCGGGAGAAACAAGGTAACCAAGAGAACCCTAAGAGAGACTTACAAGGATCACCCTGGGAAAGGGAAATAGACAATATCTCCTGAGAGAACTGGGAGCATTAGCAGTGAGAGAGAAGGAAGGGCAGAAAGGGAGAGGGGGGAGAACATGTAAGAATGTCTGAGATGGGGGAAGGACAGCCAGGGAGAACAAGGAAAGAAATATTTTAATTGAAGGAACCATTATGGGGTTAGCAAGATACCTGGCACTAGAGAAATTACCAGGAATCTACACGGATAACCCTAGCTAAGAACCAAGCAATGCTGGAGACCCTGCCTGATCTGGCCTTCCCCTGTAATCAGATTAATGACTACATTAATTGGCATCATATAACCGTCTACCAGCAGTTGTCGGAAGCAGATGCAAAGAGCCAAAGTTAAGCACTGGGCCAAGCTCCTCTAGTATAGTCAAAGATTGGGAGGAGCAATAATATGTGCAAAGGGGTCAAGCCCATGATGGCAATACCCGCTGAAACAACTTAACTGAGCTCATGGAACTCACTGGACTGGTGGCAGGGAAACCTGCATAAGACCAAACTAGGCCATCTGAATGTGAGCGACAGTTGTGTGGCTGAGGAAATCTGTGGGCCACTGGTAGTGAGACCAAAATTTAGCCTTAGTGCTTTGGAATAGTTTTTAGCAGACCATACTCCTTTGGGGGGTTTCATGATCAGTCTAGGGGGAGGGACTTAGTCCTGCCTCAAAGCAGTGTCTTAGACTTTGTTGACTCTCCATTTGACTCCCCAAGCCTTATAGTTTCTGAGAAGTGGATGGGTGGTGGGGTGGAGAGAGGAAGGTGAGGTGAGTGGAGGAGAGGAGGGAGTGGGAACTGGGATTGGCTTGTAAAATGAGAAAAACAAAATTGTTTCAGAAAATAATAAAAAAATAGAAAAAAAGAAGAGGTCAATTGAGATAAATGATATATTGAATTAATTCTATGTATTCTTGATAATTTATGTAAATTAAAAATTAGATGAAAATAGAGATCAAGATACAAACAACAACAACACTTCTACTGTATCATCACCATCCCTTTCTGTCAGGTACAGCACGGTCAACCTACATGGGTAAAAAGAAAAAAAAAAGGAAAAAAGAAAATCCTGACAACAGGAAGCTTAATGAAGAAAAATAATTTGATAATTTGTTAAAGTTACAATTCATGACTATCAGTTAGGGGGAAAGTTAAAAAAAAAAAAACATGAAGAGAATCCAACTCATTGAAACTCAAGAGCAGAAAGAAACAGGCATTGATCTTTCCTTACCTTCTTGCTGTCAGAGACAACCTTTCTCACTCCTTATCCAGCTCTTCTCCCTCTGCTCACAATGGGCTGAGTCTGTCTACATCAGTTAATAATCAAGACAACCTCTACATACCTGCTCATATGCCAGCCTGGTCTAGATAATTCCACATCTCTTAAATGTGATGTTAGGTTGTTTCAATTTTCCCTATTTTACTTAATTTTATTTTATTTAGTTATTTTACATTTTTTTAAAAAATTTCATACATGAGTTCTATATTTACATCATTTCAACCCCCGTCCTCTTTTATATTTTCCGCGTCCTTTGCACTCCCTCCCATATTCACTACTTCTTATTTCAGCTAACAGGATACAATTCATTATTGAGCAAAGTCCATGAAATAACTCAAACAGAAACTTGAAGCAGAATCCATTGAAGAATGCTGTTTGCTGGCTCCCTCCTAATCACATGCTTAGTTAGCTTCCTTGTACATCCCAGAACAACCTGCCTAGGAAATGGTGCTGCCCACAGTGTACTTGGCTCTCCTACATCAATTAGCAATCGAGAAAATGCTTATACACATGCCTACAGCCCAGCAGATAAGGATAATCTCTCAACTGAGACTTCCCTCCTAAGATAACTTTCTGAAGAGATGAGTGGGCAGATGAATCTCACTAGGATAACTCCCTACTTCTAATTCAGTATCTGTGGTTCTTCTCTGAAATATGTTTAAGCCTCTTTATCACAAAACATACTGTTTTTCTAACAGTGATTTAAATGTTAATTCTTTAAACTTTATTACATAGTTACATTAGATAAAATTTCCCTTGTAGACCCTTAACAATGAATCAGATGTTTTTTATTGTAATAGTAGTAGTAATATTAATAAATGCTACCTTTGCTAATAATAAGCATGGCAAATATTAGTGAGCTTTTGTTATGCACTGGATAATGATGTTTCATGTATTTGAAATAATTTGCCCCCAAATAACTTCTTTGAGGCAGGTAATTTTACAGTGTTCATATTACACATGAGAGAATGAAAAATGCAAAGAGTGAGCAATTCTATTGAGATCAAATGGTTAGTGGCAGGAAGTATCCAGACGTGACCTCAGACTATCTGGCTCCACAGCCGGTGATCTGGGACACTGACTAAGACAGTTCAGTGATGGGAAACTTTCTTTCTGCTGAGGTCTCTAAGTTTGCCGTAGGCATTGTTTCTGCTTGTGACCAGATGACTTCCAGTTTGTACATGTATAAGTCAGGTTAAAAAGGGTATTTTCTTTTTTAAAATGGGCACACACCAATTTCATTCAAAAACAAACAAACAAACAAAACCACAATTATCTCTAAAATCATGCACCAGTCTCAACACAGTGATAACGACTAAATTAGACATCCCCCACTAACCCTTTCATAGGTCAGCTGGAAAAAAACCAACATAGATAAAGTCTGGTGTATCACCTCATAAACCAAATGGACCTAGTACATGTCAATGGAGAAAATCCCTGAAACGATAGAATTAAATTTTAACAATAGGCTTGCTACATGAAACTTAACCTCACAATTTCTACTCATAATCCTCTCATTGAAACTAAAATCAGATGCAGTGTTCTTGAATCTTTTTACTTTTGTGTTTTTTCTTCTTCTCTTATTTTTCTTATTTGAAAATAGATTTTTTCATACAATATATTCCAATTATAGTTCCCCTCCCTTAACTTTTTTGAGATCGTTTCCACCTCCCCTTCCTAAGATCAATTCCTAGTATCCACATAACAGAAGGAGAGACCTGACTCCCATAAGTTGTCTGCTAACCTCCACAGGTGCAGGTTTTTAATTGTAAACACTCAGATGTAAGAATCTTCACAAATAGATACAAAAGAACTGACAATATTTCCATTGTGATGTTGTAAGCTGCCATGTAATAAATAGGAAGTGGTCTGAATATGATGCCAGATAAAGAAGGCTTACTCATTATCATTAGTTAATGGTAATCATGAATGAAATTTAAGAATGTCCAAGAGAAAGAGGTCACTCAGAAACATTTGGAGGATACATGCACAAGTGTACCATTTATTTTCCTGAAATGTTAAAACCTCCTGCCAACATTTTAACAATATTTCAGTCTCTCTAAGTTATAGTTGGACACAGAATCTTAATTTCATAGAAGCTTTTTGAAGTACAGACTCACAGTCTCCTACATGCTTTGCCAGCTACTTGGCCAAGGAAATCAAATTCCATTCCTGAAATATTTTGGGTGTTTTGTGACCCCAGAAATGCCCCTTAGAAATCAGGGGGTGCTGATTTTGGAAATAACAAATCATAATGTAAAAATTGTGTTTGTGATAAATGATCTAAGGGAATGAAGAGAGCATAGTATTTTGGCACCTTAACTGTGTAACTGTCTGACCAAAAGTTACATTTCTCTGTGACCTGAGAAACAAGTAAAAATAGAAGTCTGTTTGCAAGGGAATTCATAATTAGCATATTTTTGAATTCACAGATATATATTTCTAGTAGAACATTGTTAATTCACATCTGACAAAAACAAGGAAGTTTCTAGAATTTCATGAAGGGTATGAATATCATTTTGGAAAATACTTTATGGAGTGGTGGCTGTTGACAAGAATCATTTACAGGAAAATCTGTACAAAAAATTCACTCTGTTATTTTTTTCCTCCCTCATAAGGTACAGCTCAGAGTTACAAAGGTCAGCACATAGAGTCCTCAGTGTATTCTTAGACTGCAGTGTGAAGGAAGTTGAAAGGCGTTGTTCTGTCTCCTGTCCCCAGAACGACTGGTATAATTTAACATGATAGTTTTTCTTCTGTACGTCATTAAATAATTTAAAGATAGATAAATATAACTCAATGCTATATGAGTGCCATCTAGAAAATAAGAATCTTTTCTTTTAAAGTTCTACCTTCCACAACTGTCTTCGCTCCCAAACATGGAGTCCAAATCAAGGGTGTACAGAGTACCACGTTTGAGATGGATTCACCTCTGTATTTATTTGCATGAAAACAATGAAGGAAGATTGCCCTCCATGTTGTCATGGATTAGAATCAATGACTTACTGAAGAAGACAAAAAATGTGGAAACATTCAAAATAGAAATAGAAATTAGAAACGATAAAAGAAGACAAATCATAAGCCCTTCACATTGGACACTAGTGTGGTATGTAATAACCAGGAATGTTAGAGATTAATATTACCCAGATGTGAAGAGGAGCATGCAAGTATATTTTATGGTCTCAGAAATTACCTATGAAACTTACCTGCTGTATTACTATCCTAGAGAATGCAACTATTGTTTTTGCATTTACCTACAGTCAGTCTAAGCCTGCACACTAATTTCCATCCTTTTCTGATGGTCTCTGGTTACTGAAAGTAATATTTATATTAATTTTGGGAAAATAATTACAGAGGATTTAGAGACTGCTTGGTAGTTAAGATCTCTTACTGAATTTGTAGAGGACCAGGGTTTATTCCCCAGTACCACATGGTGGCTCACAAACATCTAAAACTCCAATTCCAGGGAATCCTACATACTCTTCCAACCTCTGAGTACACCAGAAACCTACATGGTGTATACACATACACACAAGCAAAATACTCATATACATAAAATAAAAAAGAAAATGACCAGTTAAAAATTATAGTTTATCTGAAAATAAATATTCACAGGTGGTGACAGAGAGATGTCATGCTATTTCTAACAATTTTAGGTTCAAAGCCTGAGCTCATGGAGTGCCTGTTGGCAACCCATTCTGAAACACCAACTGTCAAGTCTTCTACTGAAACCTGAAAATGCAGATAGATTTAGTGTGATTACCTAAGGAGGGCGGAATTAAAGGGTCCAGTGATCTCTAAGTCTGTCTAAGAAGGACAGCCATGAAATTTAGATTGAAATAGAAAGCAAGAGGTAAACATAACTGAGCATTCCCGGTGATTACAATTTGACCCATCATTGTCTCAGCTAGGGTTGATTCTTGTGAGGTGGTCTGATAAATTCTCAAAACTGTGCGAAAACTCTTCCAGGAAGAAAAGTTCTTTTTCAACTAACACCAGGCCTTCAACCTTCACCTTCCTCTACTAGAAAATTCCTGGAGAATTATTTAAGACAGATTTTCTTTAGATAGCCTTAGCTGACCTGAAGAATTTTTCTTTCTTTAGATAGGCTTTCTATAGATTGCCTTAGCTAGCCTAGAACCCACTGCAAAGATCAAGCAGGCCTGGAAATCCCAGAATTCCACCTGCCTCTGCCTCCAAGTGCTGTGTTTAAAGCCATTCTCAACCATACCTGGCTCCTAGGGAATTTTGTTACTTTTGCAGCCAGTGTTTCAAAAATCTGCTAGTCAAATATGGGAAATAAGTGTTTTTCTTTAGAATATCTCCTCCCTTGCCAGGGTGATATCTCTATCTATATCTATATCATCTATATCTAGATCTATAGATATGTGCACACAGATATACACACATGTATATATGTACACACATAATACATACATATTATATATTGAATATATGTATACGTTATTTATTATATATTAAATACACATATAGCACATACATTACATTATGTAAACGTGTGTAGAGAATAGGATAATCAACACTCAGAGATTAGAAATTGAAAAGGGGCAATTTGACTGGAAGAAAAGATGAGATTTAATCAGTGTTTTTCCAATTTCTGTGGTGAACTTCATTTCTTATAGATGCCCTCCACATTCAAAAATTACACTTTTATTACAGATAAATGGAATAAATTTTAAAGAGTTAGCCATGAACCTACCACCCTAAGATTTTTAAAGAACTTACCAAATTTCTAAATATGACTTTTCATTATGTTTCCTATCAGAGAGACGGTTGGGGAAGAGTGTCACCGATGCTATTTCAGATCTGTCATCTAGAATCTTCTAATCTGCCAACTTTCTGCAACTAGGCGATGAGCTCACGTACAAACTGACAAGAGGTGCTGATGAGTCTAGACTTTCTTGAAGGTTGTTAAAAGTTTAAGTTGCCCCACTGTGCAGAAACTCTCAGAATTGGCTTGGCAATTTTTATAATGACAGCTGCTGTCAGGTGACAGGGTAAATTATGCGGTTCAGGGAATGTGGCTGTAATAAGCCAAGGATGCTGGAAATAGAAATGGTCCTAGATAGTGTAGTGAGTGATTCATGTAAACCTATAACATCTCCCTGCATGTACTAGCTGTTTCACTATTTTACCCAGTGAGGTTTAAACACATCTGCTTCTAGTAAGGATCATGATTCCTTGCATGGGAAATGAAGGAAAGCACTTAGTAGACTGAACTAGAATACAACAAACCCAGACACCTCAATTGGGAAAGAGGGCAATGACATTTCCACGTCTCAAAGTGCCATGAGAGATGACATTACTACCAATTTGCATTCCTCAGAGCCAGAGTGCTAGTATAACTTTAACTGTACTGCTGCACCCACTCGTGTGTAGGGCAGCTCTCAGTTATGTTTCCTCCTGTGATTGTAGTGGATTAAATGAGAAATGTCACCCAGAGTTTCAGGTATTTGAACAACTGTTCCTCAGTTGATGTCACTGTCTTGGGAGGTTATGAAAACTTTAGAATGAGAAGTACATTCCTCAAGACTGGTTTTGATGATATATAAGCTCAAATAACATCCTATTCCCTCTCTCCAATTTTTGCATGCATGGACAATGAAAGCCATCAGCTTCCTGCTCATGTCAACCTTGCTGCTACTTGCTATCTTTCTTGCTGGTCTGTTCTGAACACTTACCTCTGTGGAACCACGAGCCAAAATAAAGACTTTTGTCTATAAGATGGTTTGGGTCATGGTATTCTATCACGGTGACAGGAAAGTAACTGATACAGTGTCCAATCAAAATTATTTATATTGAATTTGTATTGGGATTTGGATGATTTTTTCCCTAGCAAAACAGAATTCAAGAAGTAGACTTAGACTTTGCATCATGCCTTATGCCAAGTTGACCATACAACCAGGAGGAGTTACTAGAATTAGCAGTATTCTGTACAGCTCCAGAGATTGTTAATGGAGTAGTGCAAGCCTCTCCTATGAAGCAGAAGTTTTAGAGAATTCACAGCAAGTTTTAGAGCTGACAGCTTTGTCTTTGTTTTATGTTTCTTCTTCAGACTGCTTTTTAAAAGTCTAGGTTACTTGCCTATTTTTCTAGATTTAAGATTTCCTAAATTTAAGAAAATTTACCCTGTTTGTGGGTATATTGAATATGTAAGAAACAGGGATCATGAGCATTTTCAACAATGGCCATTCCCAGAAAGACCTGTGGATTCTTGGACAAGTCCTTGGGTCTCATGGTCCCAATTTTGCTGGCTTCACACTTTTAAATTGCTTATCTGGTTGAAGCCATTATTATGCTTTGAAAGGTTCTGAGGGATATAAGTAGATTCAGGAGGAAAATGTTATTATCAGTGACAAGAAGTGAGAAATAGGCTGGTCAACAGCCAAGGTTCTGCCTAGGCTGAACCAAGCTTCTATGGAGAAGTTAACTGGGGCTCCTGGAAGTGATCATGGTATAGTAACAATGAAAACAGGCTTTATAGAGCTGGACTGTGCAGTGGTGTGCTTAGTTCTGGTAGTTCCACATTGTGGGTTAGATGTAGAAAAGTGTCAGCAGGATCCAGTTTACAGAAAGGTCTTCAAGAATCCCGTGTCTTATGAGGGTGAAAAGACATGCACAGTAAAGACAGAACTATGCCAGTCATAACAACAATGTGTTCATAAAATGTTGCTCCAGTTTGTGATGTTCAGACTCCTGATACTGCAATGTGACATTGTCCACAAAGTTCATACTTTGGAACTTTCACTGAGAATGTAAAAATCACAAAAAAAAAATCTTATCTCAGGTTTTAAGGTAATAGTTTTGTTTTGTGACAGAGTTGTAGCTATTTTGGTTCATGTGCAACTTTGGGTTTGGGGGTTACACTTGCTATAATGTGTGACCCTAAAAAGCACAACAGATGATTTTACCCAAAGACAAGATATTTAAAATGTGGGAAGGGTTCAGAGTCAAGTACAGAAGCTTGGTTCAGAAGAAAAGACTTTTCACAATGAATATAGAATGTAGATTCACAGTGTATAATCAGTACATGGCAAGCATGCCTAGAAGGGATACATAAAACATTCAGCTAAAGAAGCATGCTACTCCTACAAAATATATTCCAGAATTAAAGCTCAAAGTATTGTTCATCTATGTCTAGTAGCTGCATTTTCCCCTTTGTAGGTCACAGAGTCAGTCACTATAGCAACCCTAGACATTATCTGAACCTACGCTATTATTGTGACTTGCAAAGACCCATTATTCATAAAGTCAACATCATGTTGATGACCTTGGTAATAAACCATGCTGTGTAGGTCACCCAATGTTTACACTCATTCTGACCAATACTAAGAACAAAAAGAGGGTATTTGTTGTCAGCAAACTAAATTTAACACAGACGTGTTATGCAGAAGCAGCATTCAGAAATGCCTTCTACTAATTAACTATGTAAACTGGGATAAAGCACTGTGATCCTCAGTTTTTAAAACAGAAACTAAAGATGATATTAATGATAATTGCTAGTGTTATAAAATCACTTGACCATACAATGGAAATATTTAAATGTGCTTCTTCACTAAATAAATAGTGATGAGGAGGAGGATGGTGATGACGATGAGGATGTAGATGACAATATTAATGATGATGATGATGGTGATGATGACAATGATAATGGTGATAATGAGAAGGACAATGATGGCAAGGTTAACAATAATGAAGGTGATCATAATTATGAGGTTAAAAAGCAGGCTATTGGTGAGGACAATGAAGATGATGCTCATTATGGTGATGAATAGGATGGGGATGATAACAAGCATGATGGTGGTGTATGAGCAACACTCTATAGACTGTGTTGATGGCTAACATTTGATGGAGGAGTGTCTTCTATCTATCTGTTGCTTTCATTGGCTAATTAATAAAGAAAACTAATTGGCCTGATAGGACAGAATTTAGATAGGCAGAGTAGACAGAAAAGAATGCTGGGAAGAAGGGAAGTGAGGGCAGTCACCATGCCTCTCCTCTCCAAGATGGACGCAGGTTAAGATCCTTCCTGGTAAGCTACCACCTCGTGGTGCTACACAGATTCTTAGAAATGGGTTAATCAAGATATGAGAATTAGCCAGTAAGAGGATACAGCTAATGGGTCAAGCAGTGATTAAAAGAATACAGTTTCCGTGTAATTATTTTGGATAAAGCTAGCCATGCGGGAGCTGGGAGGAGGGAAGCGGCCACAGCTCCTACTACAAACATTCCCTAAAACACAATGAAACATTTTGGAGATTTTAATCTAGCAATTATTCCAATTAAGTGATCAAGCTTGAAGCACATACAGCTTCTTCTGACAAACTCCTGGTTTTTTTCTAGCTCCAGATTGATATTACCTCTTTGAAAAATCAAAGAACAAAAACTTTCTCCCTATCTTCTCTGTAGAGTAAGGTACCCTAGCTTTGTGTTCCCAGACCATTCCATTCTTCCTTGAAAACAGCCCCACCTTTGATTCATTGTGAAGAGAAGGCAGATATCTGACCTCTTTGTTAGTACTTTGTAAACTCCATTAAAATTGAGGACATTTTAATTTACACCCCTCACCATGCAGAGAACTAAGAAGGTGGAAATACTAAATAAATAACTTTCAGTGAATGAAATTTACTGTCATAGTATATCTCACTATTTATCCACTAAGGTAAAAATGCCACAAATAAACCATTCTGAAAACACACACACACACATACCACCTAGCAACAACCAGAATGAGGTGATTTTGGTGCGGGAGAATTGTCTGTTTTCTGCCAAACATGTTTTAAATAAATGCTGATTGGCAAGGCAGGAAGTATAGGTGGATAAACCAGACAGGAAGTAGAAATGATGCAATGAGAACAAGAGAATTGTGGGAAGGAGGAAGTTGATTCCCCCCACTCCTGCCCAGAACACCGCAGCAGCTGGATGTGATCTGCCCCACTGAAAAAGATACTGAGCCACATAACTAACATAGATCAGAATAATGGATTAATATAAGCTACAAGAGCTAATTTGTAGCCTGACCTAATGGGCCAAATAGCTTTATAACTTTAGAGATCTCTGTGTGATTTTCTTTGGGGCTTGCCATCTGTGGGGTACCGGGCAGGACAGAAAACCCAAAAAGCAGATCCCCTTAATGTTACATGATTTTATTTGAGGTATACTTTTATGAATCCCAGGTTGCCCTTGAACTGTCTAAGTAACTAAAAATTCCATTAAAAGTCTCATCTTCCAATGAAAATAGACCCATATCTATCACCATGCACAAAACTTAAGTCCAAATGGATCAAAGACCTCAACATAAAGCCAGCCACACTAAACTTCATAGAAGAGAAAGTGTGAAGTACACTTGAATATATTGGCGAAGGAGACAACTTCTTAAATATAACTGCAGTAGCACAGACACGGAGTGAAACAATTAATAAATGGGAACTCATGAAACTGAAAATCTTTTATAAAGCAAGGACATGGTTAACAAGACAAAAATAACAACATATAGAATGGTAAAAGATCTTCACTAATCCCACATTAGACAGAGGTCTGATCTCTAAAATATACAAAGAACTCAAGAAATTGGTCATTAAAAGAACAAAGAATCCAATAAAAAAATGGAATACAGCCTGATATCGAGGTCTTTAATCCATATTGGGAGCTCACCAAGGCCAGCGGGACTGGAACTGAATAAGCATGGGATGAAACTGGATTTTCTGAACGTGGCGGACAATGAAGGCTGATGAGAAGCCAAGGACAATGGCACTAGGTTTCAATCCTAATACATGAACTGGCTTTGTGGGAGCCTAGCCAGTTTGGATGCTCACCTTCCTGGTCATGGATAGAAGTGGGAGGACCTTGAACTTCCTGCAGGGCAGGGAATCTGGACTGCTCTTCATTCTCGAGAGGGTGGGGGAATGGAGTGGGGGGGAGTGGGGGAGGGGAGCGGGGGAGGGGGCAATGGGTGTGTGTGCGAGGAGGGGGAGGGAAATGGGAATTTGTTTTTGCAACAACTAAAAAAATAAATAAATACAATAAACAAAAAAAAATGGGATACAGACCTAAACAGAGAATTCTCCACAGAGGAATCTAAAATGGCTGAAAGACATTTAAGGAAATGTTCAACATCCTTAGTCATCAGAGAAATGCAAATCAAAACAACTCTGAAATTCCATCTAACACCTGTAAGATTAGCCAAGATCAAAAACACCGATGACAACTTATGCTTGAGAGGTTGTGGGGTAAAGAGAACACTCCTGCAATGCTGGTGGGAATGCCAACTGGTACAGCCCCTTAAGATATCAGTGTGGAAATTTCTCAGAAAATTAGGAAACAACTTTCCTCAAGACCCAGTAATATCATGTTTGGGTATATTTTCAAAGGATGCTCAACTGTGCCACAAGGATATGTGCTCAACTATGTTCATAGAAGCATTGTTTGTCATAGCCAGAACCTGGAGGCAACCTAAATGTCCTTCAACCGAAGAATTAATAAGGAAAATGTGGTACATTTACACAATGGAGTACTACAAGGCAGCAAAAAATAACGACATCTGGAATTTTGCAGGCAAATGGATGGAGCTAGGAAACATCATATTGAGTGAGGTAACCCAGACTCAGAAAGACAGTTACCACATGTACTCACTCATAAGTGGTTTTTAAACATAAAACAAAGAAAACCAGCGCACAAATCACAATCCCAGAGAATTTAGACAACAATGAGGACCCTAAGAGAGACTTACATAGATTTAATCTACATGGGTAGTAGAAAAAGAAAAAAATCTCCCGAGTAAATTGGGAGCATGGGGACCTTGGGAGAGGGTTGAAGAAGAGGGGAGAGGCAGGGAAGGGAGCAGAGAAAAATGTAGAGCTCAATAAAAATCAATAAAAAAGAATATTAGATGAAAACTAAAAAAGTCTCATTTTCCTTTCTACTCTTATAAATGCTGGGCTCATAGTCCTATGGCACTGGAAATCAAACCTAACACCTTGCATATGAGGCAAGTACCCTCTTAAGTATGCTGTACCCCTAGATATTTCACCTCCTGTTTTATGTGAAATTATTCCACAGTTAATGTATAAGGAAGTTGGTATGATGTAATTTCAGAATGAGTTTGAAAAAAAATCTTATGTACTTGGAAAACAAAAGTTTAGAGATGTATACATTTGGAAGTTGTAACTTCCTTGTCAGAGGCCAAGGTAACATATGCACACAGTGCTTTAGAGTGTCTATTCAAGGAACAAAATCTTGATCTTTGATTCCAAAGATGCCACAGTAAGTCTATGCCACATATAGGCCTTTATTTTTATAAAAATAAGAAGTGAAGAAACAAAATGGCAAACAAACAAGATAACATCGAATAGTGAAAAATACCATGAAAGAAAACATAATATTGTTTACACAAGGAAGGCAGGTGGCTCTTTCTGGTAAGGTGAGTGGGCTGTTCTCTCTGAAGAAGAGACTTTCTATTACTGATTTGAACCAAGAATAGTGGAGAGCTCTTGAAAAATGAGGAGGGGCACCATAAAAAGCTAAGAAGTGATGTGGCCTAGGTGAATTTGCAGGATCACAGGACCAGGTGGTCAAAAATGACACAAAAAAGAAAGGGGGGGAGGGAAGAGAGGAACAAAGGGTGAGGTGAGGTCAGAGGAGGAAGTGTCAGACTCTAGGGTTTGAGAACAGTGGTAATCTGGATGCTATTGTGAATTCAATGGAACTCCTTGGATTTTTGTCAGCAGATCTAAATTACAAAAAGAAAACCTAAAAACATCGTAGCTATTATGAGGAGAACAGCCATTCTGCTACAATGCTGAGTGAACACATGCTATATAAACTTCAGACCTCATTGACACTTACATTGCTGGAGATTTTGCTCCTTTTTTACAATGCTACATAATGATTTCAAAATCATCCTGGCTGAACACATCGCTATAATTGTTCTCTGTTCTCCAACATCCCCAAATGATTTTGTTGACAGATCGATAAACACAGCCTTAATTAAGGCAGCAAGGGTCACATTTCACATCAAAGACAACTAATTTACGCTGAGACCCAAAATTACCACACTATATGAAAGTCTCCTACAATAACCTCAATGCATGTTACTGAAGAGCATGATCTCCTTACCGAGGCAGCAAATTGACCCACAGAGAAGTCCTAATCTATACCTTCAGAGCCAAGAATGATGAAGAGACTGACTAATCACCGTTTCCTCTCTGTCTGCTATTCTCTGAAATTCAGATGGAAGGAACTGGAGGGTATTAGTAGTTTTTGTTTTCTAATTTTATTTCATTCCTCTCCAGAAAGTTCCTGGGACAAGAAATTTCAGCTTTCTGTGAAAGCTGTCATCATAGTCAAGTTGTGACTGATGCCAACCCAGCCTGATATGTCATTTGGTTGTGACAGGATTGAGCTCTTAAGAATTTTTTAGAAATCCATGAGATGCCTCTCTAGTAGGTCCCCTTGATGTTGCATTGAGCAATTATCATTCACTATCCTTAACAGATGGCATTATTAGGTGACATGCAGATTTCCAAGGTCTCTGAATTCTCTTGCACATTTATAATCATAAATAATCTACAGATTACACATTTTGTTTTATTATTCTTTGAGTTGAGATAGAATTATCTTGGGGTATTCTGCTATCTGCATTGCTATACCTCAATAAGGGTTGTATGTATATGGAGAGTCCATTATTTACAAAGGTAAAAATCAGTACATGACCCATTTAAAAGTAGTATTTGCTATGGTGTTTATCTTTACTTGCCAAACTAGAGCCACCTGGGAAGACAGTACCAATGAGAGGTGGTCTCAGTTCTAGGAAAACAGATGCTCTTCAATGGACTGGCCTGTGTGTGGCATGTGATGGAATATATCAATGAGCTCAATTGATGTAGGAAGATGCTACACTGTGGGAAGGATTATTCCCTAAGCAGGTGTTCCTAAGTCTCTAAGAGCATAGTTATCTGAGTTGGAGAGGACTCAGCAAATGGAAGCTTGTACTGCTCTTGTAGGGAACCAGAGTTTGATTTCCAGCATATGATTTATACCATTCATAACATTTGCAATTCCACCTTCAAGGCCTCTGACTCCCTCTGCTGGTCCTTGTCAGCACCTGCATAAACATGGTGAACACAAACTCACACAGGCACACATAAACTCATATAATGTGATATATTCTTAAAATGAACTGAAGCAGAGAAACCAGGTTGCTCATGAGCCAACAAGCAAGCATGCATCTCTCTTTTCTCCTGCCTGTGAACGTGATGCAACTAGCTGATTTCAGTCCCTACCACCTTGACTTCCCAGTTGTAAGGGGCCAGAACTTGGAATTGTGAACTGAAATTAACCATTTCTCCCCAAAATGCTTCTTGTAAGGATATTTTATCACAGCAACAGCAATGAAACTTGAACAGATGGGACTGGGTTCTGAAAAGATCCAGCCTCCTCCTCGTTCTTCATGTAAAAAGGAGTGGGATGAAGTATAAGAAGACTCTATTCCTGAGGAGCAAGAGAGTAAGCCTTTGAAAGGAAAACAAAATTAATATCTGAGAACAGGGTTCTTGGCATGTTTGAGGAGCCAGGCAGAGTGGGCATTATGGGTTTTATGAGATTATTTAATATTCTTTAAACATTTGTATTACATATCTTTATTGTGGTAAGTGTGAATCTGAGGTCACAGGATGGCTTAAAGGAGTTAGTTCTCTCATTCTATCAAGTGGGTCGTGGGAATAGACCTCAGGCCATCATGCTTGGTAGTAAGTACCTTTAACCACTCAGTCATGTGGCTGACTTGACATTGGGTTTTCTGAAAAGGAGGTGATCTTGAACTATATGAAGTCTATTGCTTGAGACTGCCCATGCATGCATATGAGAGCAGAGGTTTGTACTAAAAACGAACTCATGCCCAACCCATAAGTTTGCTGAAAATACTGCAGTCATCAGCCTGGAAGCTTATGTGGGAGTCAATGATATTTATATTATATAGCTAACAATCATATTTGTGCGTAAATTTACTGACTAGTATATTTGTCCACTCAGGTATACAAGCTAATCAGTTTTTTAAAAGAGGATATTGGGGTAATTCTGTAATTTGTTATTAACCTCCAAACATTCACTATTTCCAGATAAAATTCCCCCTTACGTGCCACCACCTCTCCAATTCCCAGCCATTTTGCTGTGTAAAATGCTGACCACAGGCCATAGCAATTTTTTCTCATCTAGCATTCTTAATTCAATTTATTATACATGTTTTTGTAGGCAAATGCTTGTGTGCATACATGTAGGTTCACATGTATGTGCAAATATACAGAGGTGAGAAACCAACATTCTGTATCATCCTCAAATGCTTTATAACTTACATTTAGAAATAAGGCTTCTCACTGAGCCTGGAACTCCTAACTTGCTAGATTGTCCTGCAACTGAACCACAGAGCTCTACCTATTTCCCTTGCCGATTCTGAGATTACAGACATGTTTACCAAATCTGGCTTTGTTATGTGGGCACTGGTGATTTGAACTCAGGTCTTCACACCTGCACAACAAGCCCTTTATTAACTAAGCCATCTTCTCAGTCCCTCCAATCCAATCTCTTAAAGTGCTTTAGCTCTTAAATTGTTTATCCAAATATTAAGATTCTAAAATAGTTATTGGAGGTCAATTTTGTTTCCTTGGTTTTTATCTGTGTTTCTTGATGGTTTGTCTATGTCATCCACAATGGGAGAATCTTCAGCAATGTGAATGCATGCTGAGCATTATTAATGACAACCTAGGAGCTTCATCATTCAACAAAAATCAGAATGGCCAGGAGCATGATCAGAACAGTGGTTTTTATGGAACCTTCAGAAGAAGTTTGTAAAGTACAAACAAATCGGCCAATGTTAGGATTTAGCTGTCGCTGATAAAAGCAGTATGTTTGATCAGCTTTTGGTTTTGTACAAAAGCCCAAAAATAAAACTAAACAACACAGTGCCAAAAAGGGAACACCCCAAATTTGTGATTTTTGACTCCTTTGTGGAGCAGCAAGGTCAATAACTCAAGTCATAGATGAACCCTTGGAGTTCAGTGCTGCTGACAGCAGTGCAATTTAAATAATGCTCATTTGTAAGAACACTCAAACCTGTTGTCAATCTGGCCACTTACCTGCAAATAATTTATTTAGTGCAAATAAAAAAAGCAAGGGCTCTAGTGAACTGTAATTTTCATAGGTGATTTTCTAAAAGGCAGAAAAGCCAACAGAAAACAATTACAGTGAAACAATGCTCTGACCTCAATAATAGCACATTGAAACGACTTTTATCGGAAACCGCCATTAGAAGAAGCTGTGAACGAGGTGAAAGCGGCTTTTGTGTGTTTTGGATAATAGTAACTCAGCAGGACTGCAGGAGTAAAACCTTCTGAAATCAGCTCCACATGCCACGATTCTTGCTTCTTCAGAGAGTAACTCTTTGACTCCTGAGTTCAAAAACTTCTCTGTTCGACCCAGAATATATTCATAGAGCCATATGCCCAGATTTTTTTTGAGAATTACACTTTCCCTAGGATGTGTTAGACACTATAAAATGCACCATAAATATAACCAGATCTATTTTTTTTACAGAAAGAATTACCGTGTTGCTGACAATTTCTGATGTGCCAAGGGGTTGACTGCATATCTGAAGGAGAAGCCAAGAACAAAATAGTTTTAGGTTGTGCCTTATCTTCTCCAAGCCTTGGGTTGCCTGCATTTTACCCCGCTGAAAATAGCATCTGGTTTCTTATCTCACAATAACACAATTCCTTTCCTGTCTTTTCTTGTGCATATGATTCTGAAAGTTCCTTTTTTGTGTTTTCTCTCCTGTAGTGTCATAAAGCTCTGGAGGTAGCTAACATCTGTAGGAAATACAATCTTATGACCTAATTTCAAAATCTGAGGAGATGTCCTAAAGCAACATTAAAACCATTAAGATGAAAAGTTTACATCACGTTCCTACTGTGAATAAGCATCCAACGTCTTTTAACCTGATTAATATTTTACTTTTCGTACTCATAAGTCTATGTGTCTCCAATTGAATCTTTCTTTTTAATGGTGTCCTTTAAAATATTTATTGTCATTTTAAATATGTATGTTGTTGCCTGTATGTCCGAATGTACATGTGAGCTCAGGTGTTGGTGAAGACCAGAAGAGGCCATTGTATCCCCTGGAACTGGAGTTACATGCAATTGTGAGTTGCCTGGCATGGATGCTGAGGTCTGAACTCTGATACTGTGTAAGAGCAGCACGTAATCTAACCTACTGGGTCACCTTTCCGACAACTCTTGTCATATTTGCTTCTCTCTATATCACCTTTATTCTCATACCTGGCTCATGGAATCACTGGGACTGTAATCAAGATTATATTTCCCCTAATCTTGAACACTGCTCTTCCTTCTACACTCTGTACTTTCTGTGTCTACCGATGGTTTTGAATCAACAGGAGAAATTTTCTTCTTGCAGTCTCAAACAGAGGGCCCTCAGTCATTTGAAAACCAGCAAGTCAAACAAGGACTGTTCTTTATAAGGCAGGTTTATTACTCAGAAAATGTTTTGTCTAAATGGACATAGCACACACTGGAACAGAGCACAGGTTTCTACATCAGCAGGAACTGAAAGTTTGGAAAACAATGCTTGACAGAAGGTTAACCAACACATAAAATACCTGGAGTTTGTAATCAGTGTGAGAATGTCACCAACATAATATGAACCTCATCTGAACACATATCATGGAATCCCTGTAGAAACCAGAACCCAAACCATTCATAAAAAGAAGTCATCATGGAGGACCACTGCAGAAGCATGCCAAGGTTAGATATGGCTAGAGGAAAATGATATAAAGTATATACCTGAAGAATGAATGCCCACACTGGAGCTTGATTGATAAAAAGAGAATATTGCTTTCAGAAGCTAAAGCTAAGGCCTTTATAGCAAAGATGTGCAGATACAGAGCAGAGAACAAGTGAGAAGAGAAAAGCTCTGTCATCCTCAAGGAATTAGGTTTTTTTGTTTTGCTTTGTTTTGTTTTGTTTCAGTGATAAAATATCCTGACAAAAGAAACTTATAGGAGAATGAGGAGTTTATTTTAGTTTATCTTTCCAGAGGGTTGAGTCCTTTCTGACAAGGAAGGCATGGCAATAGTCAGAGAACTGTCATCAAGACACAGCCTCTACAAATTTAACCAAAGCAAGTCTGGGTGAATATACTCCATTTCAATAACCATGGTCAACTGAATGCCAATGAAGCCACAACAGTGAGTCTGTCTACATAGCAAGACTTTGGATGCTTTAAAACATACTAAAAAATCAGACTTGTATATCAAATGTTAAAACATTTAATATTAAAACCTAAAGGTTTTCTCTATGTAATTCAAATCTCTCTGTTTTTATCAAATGTAAAATGAAGAAAACTTAATTTACATATGACTGTATGCAGCACCATGTCCTAATTTTCTGATGCAATTAAAATTTTATTGTGTGCTATCATGCTCATTAATTCTTCACGGATATTTTCTTTGAACTTAATAATGAGCTCTTCGTGGAAAGATGCACTGAGTGATATGTCTGTTAGTCCCACTGGCACCTGATACAGGCCATGCATAGAATAATGAATTTGAGATTTTATGTAATACTTATTCTCTTCCTTTATCATTTACACTAAAATGTATGGAATAGACTTAGTGAGATGACTCAGTGGATGACGACTACCACCAAATCAGACAATCTGACTTCCATCACAGGGACCCACATAGAAGGAAAAGAACACTTCTATAAGTTGTGCTATGACCTCCATCAGGATGCCTTGGTATGCATGTGTCCACACCTACACAGACACAAATACAATATTCAGGTGATTACTTAAATATATAAGAAAAAGTCACTATGAGGTCTTAATAAAGGGAAAAGATCACTTGTCAGTGTAAAATATTCTTACTCTATTTTCCAACAGATAAAGATAATAATGTCCTCCACGTCTCAAGAGCTGACTTTTCTTAGTGAGTGCTGAACTTCCAATAGCGGATTTCAAGCCTCCAGAAACCCACTTGCTAATACTTGAGTATTGGTTGCAACAGCTCCTTCCAGTGCAGGTAGAAGCAAGAGCATCTGCTAGGCCCCCAGCAACACCCATCCCTGCTTTCCTGGGCCTCTCAGAGAGTGGGATTCATTATCTCAGTACTGGGCTGAAAAAGGAACAGTGGCAGAAACATTGTAGAGCCAGGCTATTGGTTAACTATTTACCCATTTCAATGAAAGATTATTTATTCCCTGTGTCCTTGAACATATAGAACAAAAACTTACAATTATCTACTTTTAAGATCAAGGTTTCCCACTGAGGATATACTATAGTTCTAAGCAGAAAGTAACTGATTAAATAGTATCAGATTCATTAAATTCTCCTTCACTTCAGAGTTAATTGACTTATGTGGTATCATGTTCACAAAATTAATCTAGTGTCAAGTTGAAGTAGTGAGTGTAAGAACCCATTTTTAAAAAAAGAACAATGAGATGATGAGACCATTAAAACAATATTTAGCTTACATGTTAAAAGGGGGGTATGCTTTTCTATTTCAGTTCTGAGAACTTTTAATTTTCTATTACAATAAGAGATGAATATTTCCTTGTAAAATCATTAGTATTATTAAATACTCTTGTCACATATAATGGTCAGCCCCATGTCATATTCACAGTAGGTTGATAATAAATAACACTATTGTTAACAATGAAGATCATTCCATAAAATGTCAAAACTCAGTAAGTCCTCTTTAGATCAGTTCCAGTATGCTAAATTATTTTGATATTTTAATATAAAAAGAGATAGGATAAAGCCTATGAGGATTAAGTTAGTAATCCTATCCAAAAGTACAACATAAAAAAGAGGTATATGGCAAAATTACTAATTTTTATGCAAATGTTTTTAATCCTTACTCACTCAGTCTAATGGACAATCATCTCTAGCCATCTGTTAATTCTTCTCCCTGAAAAAGATTTATGTATAATTCTAATTTATGTATAATTCTATCAGAACACATTCATTCCTTGAATTAAGCAGATGTTGAGCTGTCTCAGTCCTTAGGAGGCAGTGTCTTATCTTTATCCCATAGTGATGGAATTTTCCACCAGTCTTTGAATTAAATTTAAAAGTATGTATCTGGACTTCATTTTTCTTTGAATTAAAAAAGTCAAAGATCCAAATAATTATTTTGCTTGAACTTATATCTGGTAACTTTCTAATTACTTTTGTTGACTAACCAAATGTATAGTTTGATGAAAATGTAGTTGGGAAAGTGAATGCTTTGGTTACCAAGACAAACAATCTTTAAGTTTTAACAACCAGCTTTCTTAAAATTTCATGTGGGGTCAGTCATTGACCAACGTTCACATATAAAGAGAAAAATATCACTAGGGAAGAGGATAGGAGGAAAGCATCACAAAAGAAGGTTTTTGAAGAGAATGAGGTCACCTGTGGTCGTTACTCAGTATAAAGATTTTTTAGCTACTTCATTAACGAGAAGAGCAGGTTGTCCCAAAATACATTTCAAAGTTCTGTGGTGAAGTTGGACACTTCTATGCCCAGACACACCACATGCCTTTAAGAAAATGTCATGGACTAATTAGGAGATAGTCTAACACTTTATCTTCAGCAGGGTAGAATTATGACCTATTTTTTTTTTCTTTAAATATTCTTGGTTTCTCCTCATTAGACAGAAATCAGCTAATTCTATCATACTTAGCACAAAAATGAATTTAAACCCTGTTTTGAGGTGAGACGTCCATGCTTCGTGCCTGTCAATTTCATTTGAAGTGACTCGAGGGTCTATTTCACTCCTCATAAAAGAGATGTGCTTGAGAACTGTCTAAGCACCCAGATTTTCCATTCTTTTGAATGTTAATTAAACGGTGCCACATGCAGTTTCTTTGGAATGACTGATTTTAATTGCCACTGCTGAACAATGTCAATTATAGTAAAACCTGAAAGATTTTAACCTATCATGCAGATTTAATTAGGGTGAAGCTTTAAATAATTAGTACACATTAATAAACATTATTTGTCTCTGTAATAATTATTGTTAGTAGTGCCATGGACAAATTACGGGGTCAGACATGAAAACCCCAACCTACACACAATCAGACCACTATCCCATTACTTGCGACATGAAATGCAGATGGCTGGAGCAATTAGAAGATCTGTGGAAGCTTCCATCTACTGTGCAAAACTCAAAGCCTAGGAATTTTTGTAGATCCACCAAAATGCAGTTAGGGGCTGAATACACTAGAAGGTAAAACTGTGAAGTGTGTCCAAGAAAGCAAAGAGGCAGTGAAAATCTTCCTGGGCAAAGTGCAATTTCAAATGGGCTCAATACCATTCAAAATGAAGAACTAGAAATGCAGGCATATGGTAGATATTTAAACAATAAATAAGGGCCTGTTCACTCCCTTCTACCCTCCTCCCTTTTCTTTGTTTTCCCCACTACTCCATTCTTGTCACCTTCACTTTCTCCATTCCCATCTTCCTTCTGTTTGACTGCCTTTCCTTCCTACTGTGAACTCTTGTTCCTCCTGCCTTTCCCTCCCAAGTGTTTGGATCATAGCAAGCTCAATGACCAATACAGATGATTTCTAATTGCTTTATGTCATAGTTGCAGATAGATTAAGAGTCTGTCTGAAATTTCCGAAAATTCATTCATTCAGCAGCCCCTTTCCTTATGTTCTGTACAGACAGCACTGCTCATTACCCTAGACAGTTACTGTGGCATGAGCCTTGCATATCTTCCGCATCTGGATTCTAAAACAATACTGTGCAGTGAGATAGCAGCGAAATTCTTCTCTTCTCATTGAGACGTATGTAGCAGGGATAAACTTACAGGAACATTCTTTAAGAAAACTAATGTTTGCTTTTCGTAGAGGATGTGGCTCAGAATTGAGTTGTTTGAGATATTTAATCATGCTTTAATGCAGATCTTCCATCCTCAGTGTGATCTTTCCATAATAAAGACACAAGATGGAGAAAAGTCTTGGCTGCTCTCCCTCGCCTCCCCCCAAATAATGCTTCCTTTAATATATCTATTCTGATTGTTTTATCAATTTTCCCACGGGTTAGTCTTGTAATAATCAGAATTGTTTTCAAGTCTCCATTTGACATTTAATATAAAAGATATACACTTTCCAGGTCACAAAGACACAGAGAATTTGCTTTAAATGTTTGAAATTGTACGACCAATTTTTTTTTTAAGGACAACATCTGGCAGTTTCTCAACTTTCACACCCAATGTATTTCCTGTTGCAGATCTTTTCCAGAGAAACGGTTCCATGATGCGAAGACAGTGGGCTTCTGTGACACATTCACCGCACAAGTAAAGAAGTAAAGCAAAGTGGTATCATGATTAGAGAGAAGAAAGAGGTGCTCAGATATCAGCATTTCAAAAAAAATTGGGGATCTACCCCCATACCACCCTGAAAGTACCAGCTTTTATCAAGGTGGACTAGGGAAGATGAGGCTTTATACAAATGAAATACAATATATGTATTGATACATGCTAAGCATTATGACTGGGTCTTGCAATTCCTCTGACTTTTGACAAAATCAGATTTTTTTTTCACTTCAGAATTCCTTATTGATAAATAAATAAATAAATAGTTTGACTGAATTTATTTATCCCTACTAAAAGATCATTTTAACCATTATCCCTTGACATATTATTAAGTGATTTGAATAAACACCATCTCTTAGTGCATCAACTTCCTCTTAAGATTTAGGAGAATTAATTCCAAGTTAAGAATGATTGGAGAGCCCTGGAAAAGCTGGGTTTGCACCACTGACTTCTTTTTCTTTATATTGTACTCAAGAGTGTACACAAATACGAAAACCAGCGTGTACTAAAAATCTGGAGGTTTACTGGTCATGAAGCACAGTCTGAGTTAATAATACAAAAGTCATCAGAGGCCCTTGATCCCCCTCCATTACAAATATGGGTCTCTAAACAGTATTGAATCAGGAAACCCACGGTGACAAAATAAAAGCTTAATTTTTACTGGGTGGGTCTGTATTAAAAACAACCACTGACCATGTTTATGATGATAAGGTCTCCTAAATATAAAGGCATTTCCCATATCTAAACAGAAGGGAGATGGAGGAAAGATTATTTACAGTATGATTCTAGCCTGTCATGTATTCATTTCAAGTTGGGAAATTACGAAAGTGGAGTCTTACAGAAAAAAAGCTTGAGATTTGAGATGTGGTATAATTTGGGGGGGGGGGAATAACAGGGATAACACCCATGAAATACCCTATTATGGATGGAACTGTGGTGTATGTAGCTGCTCATTTCCCTCTTGTGCCATCCCTAAACTAGTATTTTTTTAATTAATTTATTTATTTATTAAAGATTTCTGTCTCTTCCCCACCGCCGCCTCCCCTTTCCCTCCCCCTCCCCCAATCAAGTCCCCCTCCCTCGTCAGCCCAAAAAGCAATCAGGGTTCCCTGCCCTGTGGGAAGTCCAAGGACTACCCACCTCCATCCAGGTCTAGTAAGGTGAGCATCCACGAAACTGCCTAGGCTCCCACGAA
>NW_026068034.1:4630100-4635351 GCF_014885135.2 Alexandromys fortis
AAAAAAAAAAAAACAAACAAAAAAAAAACCAAAGAAACAAAGGAAAGAAAGAAAATTCCTAGCTGCTGTGGGACAATGGTCATCTACTCTGCAAAAATTTGTCACTTGTATTGCTTTAATAAAGTGCTAATTGGCAAGTAGCCAGGCAAAAAGTATAGGTGGGTAACCAGAACAGGAGAATTCTGGGAAGAGGTAAGTCTCAGTCTGTAGTCCTTAACCAGACAGAGAGAAAGCAAGATGAGAATGCCTCACTGATAAAAGGTACCAAGTCACTAGACTAACACAGACAAGAATTATGGGCTAATGTAAGTAGTAAGAGTTAATAATAAGCCTGAGCTAATAGGCCAACCAGTTTATAATTAAAGCAGATCTCTGTTTGTTTCTTTGGGATTGAATGGCTGTGGGACTGGGTGGGACAGAAACTTCTGCCAATACCTAGTTAATATTTTAAAGAACAAATAAGATAGATGTTCATATATTCTAATTTACCTACAGAGATGATATCAAACAGATCTGTGTGGAATTGAATGCTAAGTATTAATTATATCTCACAAGGGATCCCTTCTTACTGCTTTGGAGCAGAAGGTATAGAGAGGAACATGAGTATGCTCTTTACTTAATTTTGCAATTGTTTACTTTACAAATATATAAAGTTGCACTTTTTATAAGTACTACTATTTAAATAAAATTTGAGTTTGCTTTCTAGAAAATCATACTCATTATAGATAATCATGAAAAGTTTTGTTACTATAAAATATTTTTTTAAAACTATTATATTTTAACATATCAAATCAGGGAGTACATATGGTGCACAGGTGGAGGTCACAGAAGAACTTGTGGGAGATAGATTTTTTCCTTCTATCACATGGATCTCAGCGATAATTTTTAAATCATTGTGCTTAGTTGTAAGCCCGTTTATTTACTATGTCATCTCACCAGCTCAGAACAAAATTTTAAGAACAACCATGAGTTTCCTATATAAAACATTGAGAGTGCTATGAAACAAAGCAAGCAATGATATTTAATTATATCTTTTAAAGAACTTTTTTTTAAAAACTCTTCTTTGACTTGGGTAAGGAGTTAAAAAATATTAGATAATATATATTCAAAAGGCAAATTATAAATTACTATACATCAGTTATAATTTTTTTTCTAGAACTGATGATCATAGATTAATACTTTTTCCATACTGCATAGGAAAATTTAAGTCTGGGCTAATATTCTACATCAACAACTCTAAAGCAGACACAGACCACCTCAAAATCAAGAACTGATTTTAGCCATTCTGACAGGTGTAAGATGGTATCTCTAAGTTGTTTTGATTTGCATTTCCCTGATCGCTAAGGGGGTTAAGCATGCCCTTAAGTGTCTTTTGGCCATTTGAACTTCTGTTGAGAATTCTCTGTTCAGATCAGTGCCCCATTTTTTAATTGGGTTACTTAGCATTTTAAAGTATAGTTTCTTGAGTTCTTTATATATTTGGAGATCAGACCTTTGTCTGTTGCGGGGTTGGTAAAGATCTTCAACTAGGTCCTTGGGCAGCTGAGGAGAGAAAGCCTGAAATGGCCCGATCCTATAGCCATACTAATGAATATCTTGCATATCACCATAGAACCTTCATCTGGCGATGGATGGAGACAGAGACAGAGACCCACATTGGAGCAATGGACTGAGCCCCCAAGGTCCAAATGAGGAACAGAAAGAGGGAGAACATGAGCGAGCAAGGAAGTCAAGACCACGATGGGGGCACCCACCCACTGAGATAGTGGGGCTGATCTATTGGGAGCTCACCAAGGCCAGCTGGACTGGGACTGAAAAAGCATGCGATAAAACTGGACTCTCTGAATATGGTGGACAATGAGGGCTGCTGAGAAGCCAAGGACAACGGCACTGAGTTTTGATCCTACTGCATGTACTGGCTTTGTGGAAGCCTAACCAGTTTGGATGTCCACCTTCCTAGACCTGGATGGAAGGGGGAGGACCTTGGACTGCCCACAAGGCAGGGAACCCTGACTGCTCTCTGGACTGGAGCAGGGGATGGGAGTGGGGCATGGAGAGTGGGGGGAGGGGAGGAAAGGGAGGCGGGGAGGAGGCAAAAATTTTTAATAAAAAGAAAAGAAAAAAATCAACAACAGATAAAAATTTAAATAACTTACCATAAGACACTCATATGCAACTTATATATCTACCACATAAGTCCTAAAATTAAAATTAAAATCCTTGGAATGACATAGAAAAGGAGAAAGATGATTAACAAAGCCAGCGGGCCAGGCATTTCTTAGGAAGACAGTGTCCTCTAATATATGACAGAGAACATGCATCTTTGAAATTTCCACAATATGGTTCCCTAAGCAAGATTGTAAAACAATAACAACAGCTAACATGACAACATGAAATTGGAAAATCTTTCAAGGCTCCACCCTTGGATCATGAGAGGATAAGAAAGGGAAAATCAGTTTTCTCAGGAGAGGAGAAATTTCTCACATTATCAGATCTCAAGGGGTCAACCCTAACACATACACATATGACCATAACTAAATAGACTCAGCATGTTGTATTTATATATACATATGTGTGTTTGTATGTAACAATATTAGTTAAGGAAGAGGTCATGAGTTTTATAGGGAGTAGGAGAGGCACAGAAGTTAGAAGGAGGAAAGTGTGGAAACAATGCAAATGGAAACATCTATGAAACTCTCAAGAACCCAAAAATAATAATAAAAAAGATACTTCTGATGTCTGTTTCCCTATCTTATATTTTTATACTAATATATTTATTATATGGGAGTTATATACAATTTGTTCATGGCACAAACAATTTCTGATTATAATTGTTCAGGAAACATTTGAAAAAATGATATAACAACATAAAACTCAAATAAACACATTATACTTATGCTAACTACGTTAAACATTTCTTTTGGGTGTAGGTTTTTTTTTCTCAGTACAAACATATCAGCCAAGTGTGGTGGCAATGTCTTATCATCACTCTACTTAGGAATAATGAACTCAAGAATAGCTTTGGTGATAAAGTAAGTTTAAGACTACTTAGGCTAATTTACTAAGGCCTAGTCTCACAATTAAAGCAATAGAATGAGGCTGAAAACAGAGTTAAGTGGCAGAGTTCTTGTGTTTCCCTAACATAAATATAACCTTAGGTTCAGTATCCCAGAACTCGTATGATCTGCAAAGACAAACATGTACAATCAACCTGCTTTTTTTTTACTTTGGAGCCTGAAAAATAAACACTACTAGGTAATATTTCTGTGAAAATTATTTTCATCATCTGATTTTATTTATTTTTTGTGTATATATTTGGATGGTGGGGGTTTTCCCAAAAGGAAATTGTTTTTCTCCTCCCATCATTTATCTGTCAGGAATGGAAACACCTGTACCTCTTGAGCCATCTTCCAGTAAGTATAATTTTTGTGTACAGGCACCAGTGTAAATTTTCTAGAAATTTTGTGATTTAGCAGATAAGTTTTAGAAACAGTCATACACAGTAACTCTACTATCTGGAAATTCTTCCAGTTCAGCATGCCAAACATCTTCCTTCATAATCTGTTATTATGTTAGGGTACTGTTTTATATTTTACTGGATATAAATATTGTGAAATGATATCTCTGATGCAATGACTACTCTTGGATGACACCTTGACTCATTTTGGAAGAAAACACCTCAAGGGAGGAAGTTCCTGAACCACATTGGTCTATGGCCATGTCCAAGCGCATTCTTGATTGCTTATTAATGGAGGAGGGTGCAGTCTACAATGGGTGATACCAGTCTGGCAGGTGGACTTGGCTTGTAAAAGAAAGGCAGATGAACAAGTCAGAGGAAACATGTCAGAAAGCAGTGTTTCTTTGTGGTATTTGTTTCAGTTCCGATCTCTACTTTCCTGTCTAGTTTCCCTTCATGATGGACTATATTCGATTAGATGAAGTAACCCATACAGCATACTGGATTTTGTCATGGGTTTTGTCACAACAACAGAAAGCAAACTAGACCACTTTAATAACACTTCTCACCATCCATGTCCAGAGAAACAATGGGACCAAGTTGGCAGCACTGCCATTACATGGTTGCATGCTTGTGAAAGCAAAGAGCTGTTCCATGATGAAGGAATAAAGCTTCCATCCCACCTCATGCCTCTAGTCTTGTTTTTATGACTGTTAGTAGCCATCTGCTTTAAGAATTTAATGTACAGCCTCCAAGAAACAAAAAGGATGAAAATTGCACTGTTAGAAGATTCCAAACTACTATAGCACACATTCATTGTTTACTTTACTTTAATATTACTGTCAATGGGCTTTGCTGAGTGAAATAAATTTAGCTCTAATGAGCGTATTTTGAAAGTTTAAGAACACAATTTAAAAAATGATTTAATACAATCTTCACAAAAATGACTCCAAGAGGCAGAAGAGTCAGAGAGCAGGAAAGAAACCGAGAGGAAACACAGGAGCACAAACTAAATAAGTGAAAGCAATTATAAGTCTTACATTAGCAATTAATCAAGTTGTCCTTGTTGTTTTTCAATATCACAAACTTATGCAATGACAAAGCTAGGTCAATTTAATAATAAATGTTCATAAGACCTGTGACTTAACTGAATTTAACTACTTGTTTTTGGTTATTATTTTCTTTTTCCTCCAGATATATAACATTTTAATAGAAAACTTACAATATAGCCTGGTATATGATAATCACAGTTGGATTTATGAATTATGTTTCTCAATAACTATTATCTTTTAAAGATGGTTATTGTCCTACCATGAAAAACAAATTTCTAAATTTTAAAATATGTTTCTATTTTCTGATCTCACCTTTAGGCATATTTCTAGCTTATAAGTTTATTATTACAAATGGCTGGCACATTGTGAGACTCCTGGATTTTGTTTTGTTTTGTTTTTGAGACAGAGTTTCTATGTGTAGCTTAGTCCTAAGAACTCACTCTCTAGATCAGGTAGACCTCTAACTTACAGAGATTCACCCACCATTGCCTCCGGAGTGCTGGGTTTAAACGTGTGTGCCACCACTGACTGCTGAGATTCCTGTTTTTTTGTTGTTGTTGTTGTTGTTTTTGCTATCTAAGTAGTAATGCATTTATGTGAAACATATCATATATTATTTTTAAGAAAAATAGAATTAATAGGTTATAGGGATAGGATTAAAATTTACTGAGTTATTTTTGATAAAGATACAATTAAACATTCACACAGCACAAGGTAAGCCTAGGCAAGAATACCTAAAGAC
>NW_026068034.1:4635877-4692412 GCF_014885135.2 Alexandromys fortis
TTTTTTTCTGAAATGTATGTCATTTCTCTCTGGATGCAACAGGTATCTTTATGAGTCTTTCCATGACTATTCAGTTTACAAAGAACAAAGAAGGTTGGGCCATCTACTTTTTTTTAAATTGTTCTTTGTGTGTGTATGTGTGTGTGTGTGTGTGTGTGTGTGTGAGAGAGAGAGAGAGAGAGAGAGAGAGAGAGAGAGAGAGAGCGAGCTATATATTTTTCTCAAACCCCTCCCTTCCTCCACCTCCTCTTTTGTCATCTCCCATGATCCCCACACTCCCAATTTACTCAAGAGATCCTGTCTTTTTCTAGTTCCCATGTAGATTCGAACCATGGATGTCTCTCTTAGGGTCTTCCCTGTTGTTCAGCTTCTCTGGACTCTTACCCCACTCAATAAAATATGGAGACCTGATCAATTGACACAGGAGGAAGACCTAGAAATCTTTAGGTCAATGGAGAAATGGAGCAAAATCATCAGACACAACCTTCCTAGGAGGCAATGCCTCCCCAACTGTGCAGAAGGCACTCTACCTAAGAAGTTGGTGGCACTTAAAATAAATTCCTCTTCTATTTTGGACTAAGCTTATTTCCTGTCTTGTTTTTTTAACTAATAGAGAAAAAATAAATCTCCTGCTGTCTGTTAACATTTCTATCCTCACTCCTGATGTGTGTAAAAGTTTTACTTTCCACAAACACAAGATTCAAACCTGGACTCTAGTTGAATGTCAATCTCAGGGACAGTACTAGTGTAACCCCCAGCCACTAGACTTGAGTTAGCAGAAGTGGACTACAGCCAAGGCTTTGTCAGTGTATTCCTCTTGTGTATATCCTTGCTCACTTTAGGAAGACAACTAGTAGTTACTTAGGCATCATAAAATCCCGAGTCCACAAGCCTTCTTCCTTTACTTGGTACCTAATGTCCAGATATATTCATGCCCATGCGGCTGGATTTAGAGTCACCATGAAATATACTTATGGGTGTGTCTATGTGTACTTCCAGAATTATTTGGCTGAAAAGGAAAGACCCATCTTCTATATAGGCAGCATCATTCCAAGGCCTTGTCCTGATTGAATACACAGAGAAAGATGATTGTGTTCTAGCACTCACATTGCTTTGTGTTCCCTGACCAGAGATGCAATGTGACCAGTATCCTCCCACTCCAGCCAGTCTGTCTTCCCCTCTATGAAGCATTGTAAGCTAAAATAAGCACACTCTTCCTTGAGCGGCTTTTATTCAGTTATCAGATCACATCAATGAAAAAAATGCCATGGCATGTTTTCCCAAGAAGTCCATCAGCTGTTAGATTCCTATCTTACAGTAGAAAAGAAGGATGTGTGGACATGAACTTGGACCATCAGTCTTCTTCCTCTTTTTAATGAAAATCACCAATGATTTAAGAAACTGCTTTACCAATGCTGATCCCGAATTTAATGATCATCCCTCTCTGGCTTAATTACTCACCAGTAGTATTATTAGACAACACAGACTGTCCTTCCTCCCTGCTTAGAAAATCTGTTAAATTATTTTCTAGAATATCACATATTTTGTTATTTTCCCCTCTACCAAATGACTGTTCATCCATGGTCTATTATAGCATGTACTTTAATCCACAGTTTGAAATGTTAAAATGCCTGACTTCATCTCTCTCTCGCCTCGCCTCGCCTCGCCTCGCCTCAACATTACTCAGTCCTCTGGTTTCCATGGTCAACTTGACAGTCACATTGGGAAATGAAGTTGAAGAATCACCTAGATCAAAATGGTCCATAGAAGCTTTGCTTTGCTTGCTAGGTATTCTGGGAGGACTCATGCTGTACTTCTTGGTGCCTTTTCTAGTCTAGTGGTTCTAGGCTAAATGAGCAAGCCAGAGAGTGAACCATCATACATGCCTCCATGGTTTCTGCTTCAGTTTCTCCACAGCTTGAGATCCTCTGCTGCTTCAGCTTCTGCTCTGACTTCCATCAGTGATGGATAGTGACCTGGAATGCAACCTGAAATAAACCTTTTTCTTCCCTAAGTTGCTTTTGGTTAGAGTGTTTCAGGACAGCAACAGGATGAAACTAGAACACCCTAGAAACTTCAATTTACTTCATGAATAAAGTATTTGCACTCAGTGTATGACATCTTTATACTTCCATATACACTAAATCCCATATTTTTTGTGCAACCAGTTATTGTAAAGAAATCACAAATAAATAAGCTAAACTTTTCTGCATGCTGTAAAGAATATTTGCTTATATGCCTAATGTAATGCTGAGCATTAACTGCTTAGCTTGTCCCACCTCTAACCTTGCCCAGTTCACTTACAGAATGATATTTTGCAGAAGGAGATCATAATCTGGGAGCATTCTTAATTTTTTTTCCCTTTCTCTAATGTCCCACATACTTCCCATTAGTAAACCTTACAGATCTGTCCAACGATATCATTCAACCTTTTTCCTCTTCAATTCTAAGACTCTAAAAACACACACCTAAGTAAGAAACCAATAATGTTTCAAAGACATGGTGTAAACTAGTGAGCATAATCAGAAAAATAAATTGGCTGAAAATGACTCACGATTATTCTGAAGAAAAAAAAAATGGTTTTCAGATCACTCAACCTTTCCTATTCAGCTCTAGGGTCCTTCAGTGGCCTGAATGCTCACCCTGTCAGAGTTTCCTACTGAAGGCCCAAAGTCACAAATACCTGAATGTTTTGCTGACAGCGCTCAAATTTCTACTTACAAATCACCTATTGAAGGTCACCATTCAGAGTGCTTCTCATATCAAATGCCATGTTGCACAAATGAAAACTACTCATCTTGCATTGCAGTTTATTCTTTATAACCAGGGCATGCTTTCTGTTCCTATCCATTGTCTAATTATATTTCTCATGGGAAATGCACTGAAAGAGAAGAGGGCTATGCTCGTCTATCTTCCAGCCACACATTAAATCCCACACTGCTCAGCGGCACATACAAAGTACTGCCCGATCAGGTTGCCAGTACCTACTTTATTTTATTTTCCACATATACTAATCAGATGCAGAGTTTGCAATCACTCAGGACATATACTATAAATACACCACCCCATCACTTTATTAATCTCCAATTAATTGTGTAGTATCAAGGATTAATTTCCAAAATTTGTTTCGAAGCACATAAAAGCATGACACTGTTAAATACTAGTGGATAGATCACTAAAAATAAACAAGAAACCCTGTTGTTTAATAACAAGGTATAAATTAGTGATCACAACCAGAGAGTTAAATAAAAGAATTAAAATGACAAACAATTATTCTAAGTGAAGAAATAACATTCAGATAATTCAAGGGTGCTGTGGAGAGGCTGATATATAACTGGCTATTAGACAGACTTCTATAACTTAAATGTTACATAGGGCAAAACGATTGAGAAGTACCAATCCGATTACTGGCTAATTAAAAGATTTTAGGAATTCTGCTTTCTATTTTTATTTATTGATACTTGGTTTTATTCTCTGATTCTCTATTTATTCACCTGTATAATGGAAGAATTTATAAACATTAATTGAAGAAAGTATGGACAAAACATATAATCAGACACCTCAGCTTACTGGTCCTGCCATTATGATAATAATGACACTCAGTAGGTGGGCCAATGAGTGATGTGGCTAGAGAATGATGGGTTTATAGTGAATACATTCTAGGAAGAATTATTTTATTGCTTATTTATGTGTAATGTGTATGTGTCTGCATGTGTGCGTATGGTATGAACAAATTTTGTCAATATTCTCCTTGATGTTTCTAAAAAAGAAAGATATGCAAATAAAAACAAAATTGCCACTGTAAATTTAAATATGAGAACCTTTAGTACTTACATTAAGGTAATTATTGAGTAGAGCATGCTGATGCTTTACAATTATTTAGAACTTTGCAAAATGTTAAAATCCAGTGGGCTGCATGAATTGTATCTGACAAATTTAAGTATAGACCTTACTTTTATTTTTTGGAGTTGATATTTGGCTGATAAACCATTCACACATACACAAGTTCTCACACAGACTCCCCCACATTTACACATTCATCTATATGCTTGTGCAAAAATAATTGTATGCTTCTCTATTATCTACCTAGCTGATGATGGTCTGCTCTGACTATCACTAAAGAGGAAATTAAAAAGAAACTGCAGAGACCATAGAAATTTAATTAAGATCTACTTGATTATGAATCTTGGATGGGCAAGCTATGTGCTATGAACTACATCTGGTCCTCAACCATGTGTTTATATGCTCCTCAAGCTAAGAGTGGCTCTAAATTTTTAGATACTTCACATTTTAATTTAATTTGTTTAATGTTTTAATTTACAAATAAGAGCATGTTCATCTACTATTTCCCATAAGCTTCAAATAATTGTTCTCTGGACCTTATGGAAGTCGGGTTTCTCATCTACATAACCAGCATTTATACACACCTTCAGAAAAGAAGGATTGAGAGGCTCATGTGTTGGGAACCCCTATCTTTTAGAATTTGATGTAATTTGAGAAAGAAAGACATTAAGCTAAGCAGTGTTCAAATCAACCTGCAAACAGTCACATATTACAGATGATAATATAGGGTGTTATAAACCAGTGACTATAAAATTTTATTTGACTTTTAGAAAATATTTTTGAGAGTTTACTACATGTATAAACTGAGATATAATATCTATTCCCCTACTCTTTAAATTTCCACCAATCTTTCCCACAACATAACCTCTCCTAACATCTCATGAAATTTTTGATAAATCACTAAATGCCTTTAATGCTGCCCATAAATACATTGATATCCGCTAGAGTGGATGAACTGTAAAGTGTCAATGACTCCTTCATAACGGGTGGATCTGATGGTCATCTAGTCCACCTATTCTGAGATATAACTGATTTGGTCTTTGTGGTCCTTGGCTAGGTAAGTACAGCTGCTGTGTATTTCCGAGTATGATAGCCAGGTGGTACCCAGGAGACAGTGCTTCACAGTAGTGCTCCACATGTTCTTGCTTTAACACTGGTTCTGTCTTCTCTTCAGTAATGTGTCCCTGAGCCTTGGTAATGGTAGGTTAATAAAGATGTACAATTTGAGAATTAGTAACTACATTCTCTTCATCTCAATTCTTTTACTAGTTACACATCTCTCTATTGACTGCTTGCTCCTCAACACACAAAGAAATTCATCTGACCAAGGCCATAACCAGCCCAGGTCTGTCTTCACGAGAAGAAGATGGAGAGTGGAATTTTAGTAGATATTTTAAAAATCAAATAGATATATTATATCTACCTGAGGCAGGGCAGAAAAAAACAAACTCACAATGAAGAAGCAAAATTGGCCAAGACAACCTGTCAGCAGACCAAAAGCACAGTAACTAATGACCCGCACTTCTAGTCGATCACAACAGGCCAACTTTGATTGCCAGCATAAAGAAGCCAATCAGAGGCGTTCCTTCAGCTGTTTAATTTCCCTAACTCCATAAAACTTCCATTCTTTTACAATAAAAAGCTTCTTCATTGGAATCTTCAAGAGTCTGTGTTGTTGCATCTGCACCTCCTCTCCCCCGCCCCCGCCCCCGGAAATGGGAATGGCACAACAGGCAGCAACAAACTGGCATCCAGCATGGATGTACCTTTTCATTTTGCTTGAATTTTGGGTCCTCTTTATCCTCTTTTGGACATTTTTTTTCTCGCTTACTGCCCCCGCTGCTGACCCCATCTAACCACTTCGACTGTTTTCTATGAGTTGACCACTGTTTTTGTTTTCTTAGCCCTCGGTGAGTTGGGGCTTTCTTTCTTTGCCAACGTTGACCTTTCCTTGCTTTCCCCGTTTGTCTTCCTGGTTAGGAATTCTCTATCATCTATCATGACTCAGTTTGTCCCGGTACTTCCATATAAGGACTGTCCACCAGTCCTTATATGGAACCAATAAAGGACCCTCTGACTAGTTCTTTTCATCTGGAGACACTGTGTGAACATCTGATCATGGCCTAAGAAACCATGGAAGTCCCTCACTACAAGCAGTGCACTTGGTCCATGAATATGTATTTAGCTTTCCCCTTCATCCTTGTCCTCCCCAGGGACTCCCTCCTGGCCTGAGGGCAACTGACGACTTTGACCCAAGACCACTCTCTGGGATTGTTTGAGGCCCTCTTGCTTTACAGGGAGCCCTGACTGCTCTTTGGAGTGTGGACTTTTGAACCTTTTCTCTCTGCTTGTATTCCTTGAAAATCTGGTTATGTAACCAGCAGTTAGGAGCCTTCAGAGCGGTGGCTGGTCTCTCCAGGAAGGCTTTGGCTATTCGACTGTGTTTGAATCCTCTTTCCCTTCCTGGATTGTAACGTTGTTCTCCTCAGACAGCAGCTACTTCCACTAGCTTGACTGTTTCCTCTATACTCCATCATGAGCAAACTTGAGCAAAAGATGTTCTTCCTCTCATTGGAGGCCCCTCTTCTATATCCTGAATTCTCAACAGGGAATGCCACAGAGTCCCACATAAGCCTTCCTGTTCATTGTTCTTTAAGGTACCTCACCCCCACTGAATCTGTCCATCCTTGGGAAGATATTCAGCGTCTGTTTCTCGCTGTCTTCTTACAGATTTGTTGCAAAATTTCAGTGTCGTCTCATAACAGTAATTCTACTAAGAAACCATTAGATATATCAAAACCTAAAAAGACAGTTCCTAATCATGAAACTTAACTGCTACAATCCTGACAAATTTATCTATTAGTCCCAGACAATTTTCTTTCCAAATGCATGCTAGACACTGGATGGTTCTGTCAATATAATGGATACATTGAAATGGGTCATGAAAAACCAGGTCACAGAAAAGGCTCCAAGGACCTGCTTCTGGCAACCATCCTGCATTCCTTCTATTCTGTGCTGTTCCTACAAAGAACCCTCAATTGATAAGCTACTCAAGCATGAAAATAGCACAGTTAAAGGGCTTGGCTTAACATCTTATAAAAGATGCTTTGTCTCCTCTGTTCACAAGACCAAATCACAGTAATGATTTCAAATAATCTGTGACTGTAGTTTCAGGGTGGCTTTGGGCAGAATATGTGTCTACAGCTGTGAAAAAATATGGTCTTGGTTGATTTCATTTTAAGAGCTAAAATCAAAAAGGATATTCAACTACATTTAGTATAATGGCTCTTATGTTGAGATCTATTATTTTACACACTGTTCAAATTTATAGAAAAATTCAAATTAATCTTAGCTGAAGTGTTTAATCTTAGGTAAGGTAGCAACCCTTGTTATTCTAGTTAGCTGAAATTGTCAAGTTGACACAGCTCATGTAATAGCGAAGCCTCAAGAAGAATTTTCTAGATCAAATCAGCTTGGGGCAGTTCTTTGTGGGATTGGCTCATTACTTATCCATTTAGAGGGTCCACTCCACTGTGGGCAGCACTACTCCTGGACAAGTTGTTTTGGGATGAATAAGAACACTAGCTAAGTAAGAGTCTTATCAAGCAACATTCCATCATACTTTGTGCTTCAGCTTCCTATTGAGTTCCTCCTCAGGCCCCTCTTAGTGATGAACCGTGACCTGGGATTGTTTTTGGACAGATAGTTTTATCTCATCATCAGGATGTACACTAGAACACCTGTGTAGATTTTAAAAGAAATACCCATTCCTGGGTCTTTTCTCAGACCCATTATGAATTTCTGGAGGCTAGAATTTCAGCATCCATACCTTTTCACAACTATCCATAAGAGCTTCCAGGATTCAAAGTCACAGCCAACCATAATGCTTAAGGACAGAGGATTCTCAAGTTGAACTGTTCTATAGATCCACCTACCTAGAAGACATTATGTGTGTGTGTGTGTGTGTGTGTGTGTGTGTGTGTGTGTGTGTCTGGTGGTGTATAGAACACACAATAAAGTTCTTTATCCATAGTTTACAGGTTTGTGTTTGAAAGACTAATTTCCCAATTAAAGAAAATAATAAAAAGCAGATCCTAATATTTATATATGCTTATTTTGTGTGAGACGGCTGACAACACAGGCATAAGAATGACTGAAATCTGTGCATATCACTATGATCACCATTGGATATGGTTTAAACCATAACGTCCTTCTTACGGGGTGATAGAGATAAAGAGCTCTCAGAGAATAAAGATTTTTCCTGAAACTTTATTTTCTAAAAGCTAATAGTACTGGATTGCGTGCTTAATAGTGGTTAAATGTTGCATTTTATTATGCATCTTAACACATTAAAATTTTATTTTTTAAAGTAACTATTGCCAAGGAACAGTTGTTGCGGAAAGAATACCGTGCTCTCCAGTGGTGTAGCCACAGCTAAGCTGTTCATGCTTCAGTAACTCACCTCCCACCCATCTTGACAAGAAACTTAATTAAACTCTGTGGATCACACACAAAAAGGAGACATGAATGGATGAGTATAATTTTGAAATGAAAGGCTTAGAAGGGGGTGAGGGATGGGAATGGCAAATTAAATACTAATATTAATTATAAATTTCTATAAACCTGCCCAATCCTAAAATATTAAGGAACAATTGAAATTATACTCATTGAATTTGTTTTGTTTTGTTTAATGGTGCTCAAAGGTGCATATCAATAATAAAGATCTATGTTTATGTGTTTTGAAAGAAAATGTTTGGAGTGGGGGGAATGATTCATGATTCTACTTTCATTTTTGTTGTGAAAAGCAATAACCAAAACTACTTGGGGAAGAATGAGTTTATTTGGCTTATATTTCCTGGTCACAACCATCAATGAGGGAAATCAAAGCAGGAACTCAAAGCAGGAAAAAGGATGTGCAACTGCTTGCTATTTCACAAAGCAGTATCTCCACCAAGGTATTCACTTAAACCCAAGAACATATTTAAGGAACAAAGGGGGTGTTACCTTCTAACTCACCCACTCAGAGGTTTAGCAAGCTTTTTTATAGAGCCCCGAAATACCTGCCTAGGAATCATGCCACCCTTGGTAGACTGAACACTCCCACATCAGTTCATAAATAAAACAATCCCCTAGTGTCATACTCATAGGTCAGTCTGGTCTGAACAGTTTCTCAATGCGGTCTTTTTATATCTCAGATGACTCTGGTTCATGTCAAGTTGATAATTTAAGATAAGTAGAAAAACATTTTGTTTTACAGTGTAAATGGATGCAGTCCATCATGACAGGAAATGCATGTTCATAGCAGTAGGAGGTACCTGGCAATGATGCATCCACAGTCAAGTAGCATAGAATGATGAATTCTAGCACTAAGCATGCTGTCTTCATATTGTTCAGTTTAGGACCTCAGTCTATGGACTGCAGTTACTCACAATTAGAGTAGATTGACTCATTGCAAATAACAAATCTAGAAACGTCCTCACAGATACACCCAGAGATTGTCTTCCAGGGGATTGATTCTACATCACGATCAGTTGACAATGAAATTATAATAACCAAAGACAAAATAAAAGCATGTAAATGAAACTTCCAAGTGTATTAGGTAGTATGTTATTGAATTTAAAATCACTGACACTCCCAACTATGTTTTCTGAGACGGAAAATAAAATAATAAAGAGTTATTTTAAACACCTTCTTTCAAAATATTTCCTGTTTTTATATAAAGTGGAATACATGCTTGCTTGCTACAGGAAAGGTAGCAATGATCTTATGAAAACAAAAATTAATACTTTTACTCACTTAGGTTTGTGGCCCTCTCTACTGGGAAGAAATGGAAAGACTTAGGCAGACTATTCAACCTTTAATCAATATTAAATTCCACATTGCTGTTGTTTTTGAGTAAATCCTGGGACTTAAAATGAACATCTGAACCTCATCAAATGTGATTTTAGAACTTTATAGGATAAAATCCATCCCTTACTAATTTCCAAGAACCTACCAAGATCAGCCACAAAGTAGGATGAACAGTTTTATTAATTGGTTTGTAAGGTTAGTCTCTCTGATCCTTATTACAGTTTGTTTATTTCTTTGTGTGTATGTGTGTATGTGGTGTGTGTGTGTGTGTGTGTGTGTGTGTGTGTGTGTGTGTGTGTAAAAGCATGCCATCGTGACCATCTGGACATTTGGAGACCAACTTCAGAGAATCAATATTTCCTTCTAACATGCGGGTTTAGTAAACTCAAACTGGAGGTGGTTAGGATTGGCAGTCAGCACCTTTACCTGCTGATCAATCTGGCCAGCACTAGGCACATTAATCTTTTTTATTCAGTTTTATTTTTTTCTTGAGTTATATATTTGTCTCTGCTCCCTTCCTTCCTCTCCCCTCCCCTTCTACCCATTTCCATGAACCCCATGCTACCAATTTACTCAGGAGATCATGTCTTTTTCTACTCCCAGGTAGATTAGATACATATCTGTCTTTCATAGGGTCCTCTTTGTTGACTAGGTTCTCTGAGATTGTGAATTATAGTATAATTTTTCTTTGCTTTATGTCTAAAAGCCACTTATGAAAAAATACATATTATATTTGACTTTCTGGATCTGCGTTACTTCATTCAAGTTCACTCTAGGTCCATCCATTTGCCAGCAAATTTCAAGATATACTTAATTTTTTCCACTATGAAGTACTCCAATGTGTAAATGTACTACATTTTCTTTATCTATTATTCAGTTAAGGGGTATTTAGGATATTTCCACATTCTGGATATGACAAAAATTGCTTCTATGAACATAGTTGAGCATGAGGATGCTCAATCACACTAATCTTATATACTACTAAACACTCTTCATATTGTTAGCTGAATTAGATATCTTCTTTGTATTTTTCTACTCCTGGTTCATCTACCCTACTTCTCCTGTGTTCAAATGTGTATTACTCAGATATAAACATTTACAATTGACAAAACCGTATATTTTACTACTTTTAGCAAATGATTCTCCATGATTATTATATGTTATGTAGAATAGTCTTTATGATCACTGTGAAGATGTCTTTTTGCCCAGTTGCCTTCTTATTGGTTTAATAAAAAGTTAGATAGAAGGAAGATATATGTGGAACAGAAAGACACAGAAGACTTTTGGAAGAAGAAAGGCAGTGTCAGTAGCTAAACAGAGAGGAAACAGCATAGGTAGTATAGGATAAAAGCTAATAAAGTCACAAGACAAAAATTAGATTGATAAAAATGGGTTACTTAAAGTTATAAGAGCTTGTTAGAAATAAGCATGAGCTATCAGCCAAGCTTCCCTAATTAATACGGTCTCCATGTGGTTATTTCAGAGCTGGCAAGATGGACAGAGAAAAATCTGAATACATAAATGTTATACTCTAATTAAAAATTAGTGAGTATTGGCACCTGAAATTACCTCCCACTTTGTCATAAATTTGGAAACAGGCAAGGTACTTCAAGAATGTGGCCAGTGACATAGAAGACATCAGAGGGATAAGTCCAGTTCTAAGAACATTTTTCCAATGGTCCCTTTACAGCTGAACCATATTGTGTCTCTATTTTACTGGCAATTAACATGTGAAACACCAGTATTTAAAAATAAAAATAATTCTAAATTTAATTTAATTTAATTCCTCATGAAACTTTAAATATCTTGGATTCTCATTAGGCACATGAGAGTAGTGGCCACTGAAATGACTTTCCAGCCATCAAACAGTTCTATTGCTGCAAACAAGTCTATAATATAAAGGTTGTTTTGACATTGCCCAGTTTAAATCTCCTCTTTGAAATTTTGCTGTAGCACAGTACAAACATGATAACCAAATGGTATTGAGAAGCATGCCATAAAATAGTAGATTGAAGTGTTTTTTTTGTTACTGATACTGAATAGTGTCCTATGACATTGTGCCCAGCAGATGTAGAGTGGATTGGAGATTTTTTTATATAACATAATATCCAAATGAAAATGTACCAGCCTCTTAAGATTAATGAAGTACACACAATACATGTGTGATAAAACAAATCTATAGCTTTACAAAGAACACAAACTCTTGGTTTCCCATAGTTGGTTAATTATGATCTTAATTTCAGCACTTAGAAATGTCTAGGCAAGTCTTGTGTACCCACCAGTCAGGAATACATATTGAGATTCTGTCATAAAAATAAAACTTAGAATACTTTTAAAAGTGTAAAATACAACCATGTATATATGCTTTGTTTAGATACTTCTTTTATATTTTTGTTCAGTGACATAAGAACTCTGTTTCTAGTTCCTCACAGCTCAGCCTTTTACACAATACTTAAGGGCTATTTGTTCTTCATACATATAGCACTTAGAAGAGAAATGCTTTACCAAATTCATTGCCATGTTCAGGACCCTGAGCCTGCAAGTGACAAAGAACCTATGTGCTCAAAGTGAGCTGCAATTTTTCACTCCTGGTTCTTCTTCCCATCTCCTGCTCTTGTTATTTAACTGAGATTTTGAAATTATCCTAATATTCTTCCCATCTCCCTCTGTTCTTGTTAATTGGCTAGGATTTTTAGATTAAAAAGTTGGAGAGAAAATTTCAAGCAACTCAAAAACTGTCAGGATTAGGTATTGTACAATACGTACAGTTGGAATACTTTAAGGGAAAGTATTAAGGATAGATACAGCTATGACACTATGATGCAAATCATTTCACACAAAACTTGAGAAAATCATTATTTGGAAATTATGTTTATATAAGTAGTCAAAGAAATAAATCATAAAAACTCTGGTATTATAATCAGATGACATAATTTAGATGACCAACACTTACCAAATATATTCTGGATAATACTAATTGTATGTTAACAGAGTACCATTATATTATTTTTATTCTTTACATAGATTCAAGGTAGTTTTCACTGAACTATTTCTCCACATTGTTACTCCAGATGCTCCCAAATTCCAGTCATCTCTCCCTATTCTCTAGCTCTCCATATTTCCCCCTCTTTTCTGGTCCCTCTAGTTACCGTCCCAATCCACCCTAAGTCCACCCATCAAAATCTATTTATTTCTCCTTCCCAGTGAGATCCATAGCCACTTTCCCCCTTGTGCTCTCGTTACTTGGCCTCTCTGAGTCTGTAGATGGTAGCATTCANATACAGAGGGGAATTCCACATCAATCTCTAGTGTGCCAAAAGTACTATCAAGATAATGAAGAAGAGAAAATCAAAGCTAGGAGAAAATATTTGTCAAACAGCTATACTGATAGTTCATCTATTACAATGTTTTTTTTTTCTTAAAAATAGGAGGGTCTGTGTTTGTTTACCTAAGCCATGTGTGCAATAAAGGTAGGAGTGGTAGTTGGTGTTTTTAATTCTGTCTGAAGCTCACTGGCCATCCAGCCTGCCTTACCCTGTGAGCTTCAAGGTAGAGAGAGATTTTCAAAAAATGTTGATGTGGACAGAGTTCTTCAGGAAAAAACACCTAAGAATGTCAATGGCCCTCTACATACTTGTGCTTGTATAAATGTGCACACATACACAAAACATAAAACATACATGAAACTATGGTCTATGCTCTAGACACCTATACTGGACTCTTAAAATGTCCAAAGCCTAAGACACTAGCATCATAGAACACTGCAATGATTTAGAGGATCGCGAACTATAAGACAGTGGATATGAAATACAAATAGTTTCACTGTATCTTTTAGATACTAAACCATATCACTTTGTCCTCATGTTCCTTGGGATTAACACATGGAAGTTAAAACAACGTAGGCATACTAAAAACTGCACTAGGTTGTTTAAACACATTTGTTTGTATTTGGCAAAAGTTAGAAGGAATTCAGATAAAGCACAGTAGATGAACGAAGGACTAAACTGTGGCATAGTTTTTAAATGGAATAAAATTTACCTCTAAAATGTAAGTTAGATTTCAAGACAAAATAATAAAGTTATGGCATTTTTAATCAAAGTTCAGCCTAGTGATTGTTCTCCCTAACCATATCACCACAAACTCCTGCAACTATTGTCCTTAACCCAGTAATGTCCCACATGTGTTTTAGCCTACCCTCATCTTTCATCATCACTCGTTATTAACATCATATAGCCAACTTTTTAGCCTCTTAAAGATGCCCATTATTATACTTCTTTATATGTATATATTTGTAAACATTAGTCTAAGATTCACTTATGATGAAAAACATGATGATTTTGTTTTTCTGAGATTCAGTCACTTGATTAATATTATACTTTCGAGATCTACCTATTGTCCTGGAAATTTCATGACTAAATTTTTTTTAGAGCTGAATAAATGACCATTAGGTATATATGAGACCTTTTCAATATCCATTCTTCTATGAATGGATATCTAGGTTAGTTCCATGACTTTTCTATCAAGAACAGAGCATCAATAAACATGAATGGTCAAGTAACTTTGTGATAAAATTTGGAGCTGTGCAATTTCTTCAGTTGCAACAAAAACATCGCACTACAGGAGGTATGGGAAATGGGAAGGCTATGTATTGAGAAGGGTAAGGAACCAATGGAAATATGTGTATTTCCTATTCAATTTTGCTCTGAATTTATGACCCTAAAGATTTAAAAATTAATTTAATAGCTATGCGTTGTATGTTGTGAAAATATATTTATAAATTTATAGGCATATACATATATTCATTTACCATTAATATATATGAGAATACATATATGTATTTATTATCAAAACAGAATATGATCATGATATGTTTGTGTGTATGTTATATTTGTATATATAGTACTATAATTGCATATATTCTTTAGCAAATAAAATTTTTGATATGAAATCAATACATAACCTCTTCAAACAACACTCATAAATAATAAAGTTTTATGACGATAATGAATATAGATCCCTACCCAAGTCTAATAAGGCTGATTTATTTGTCAAAAATGCCATATTTTACCAAAAATAAATGCTAAATACACTTTGAACCTGAAAGATTGTACTAAGTTACAGGGTAAACTTGATAAAAGTATTTAAATTTTCTTTCCAAAAAAATAAAAATTCATATATTAGTCGTGGATGGAAATAGTAATCCAAGATTTCAAGTCTAATGTGTATTTCTGTTTTCACAGATCTATGTGCATACTTTGTTTAATTTCCATATTAGTGAACAACAGAAAAGGCCACACTCTATTTTTAATTATATCTTATTATAATTTTCTCACTATTACCTTAATGTAAATATAGTAAGAAATAAATTCCAGAAAATTCTGAACAATCAATAAATTATATAAATTTTAATTATCGAAAAGTATATCTAAAGTGAAATCTCTTCAGAAAGGTGAAAGTAACATCTCAAATATCCACACTAAATGTTCACATTGTACATCAGTTGAAAACTTCATATTGTCCTTATTCATTTCTAGAATTGAGCTTGAGTTTCATTTCTGCAGAATATAAAGATACAGAAAAATGTAATATACATTATTGTTTAGTTAAATTTTACATAGAGTAAAGTGCATGACTGTGAGTTCCTGACACATGGGGAAAGCAAAAATAATTTGAGGAGTCTGTAGATGGAGAGGATGCTGTGACTGATGCAAGGGATAACTTTGATTGCTCAAATCCTGAAAGTCCAGAGAGGCCGTGGGACCATTCTGATAGTCATGTGCCTAGAGTTGTCAGTATCAGCACAGCTCTGCAAACATCAGTTCATCGAATCCCCCTTAAATCCCTTGATAATCATACTAAAATTATGTATATTATAGGTGAAAAATGGAGACAAAGAGTGTTTCTTGTAAAATGTCAATGCCATGAACCTGATAGTGGGGCTGTAGGTTCCCAGGACTGGAGAATGGGTACATCATAAAATGTGAGTTATTTTATGGCCTCTTGTCCCAAAAGTAGAAAGCAAGTTTCAATCTCCATGTACTTTTTGTCCAAGACAATAAGTTTCTATTTTTCCAAAATATGGATCATTTCCTCTTACATGAGATAGGTCACACTGTAATGCTATATGAAGAAAACCAGCAGAAGCCAGACACAACCTCAAACAACCAATGATTTTAGTTATTCCCAAGCTCGCACATATAAAGAGACTCAATCTCTTCTACAGAGGAGGTATATCAACACCTTTAACAATAGAAAAAGAGAGGCAACAAATCAACAAATTCCTTTAGAGTCAGTGGTTTCTCCAGGGATCCTTCTCTACCCACCAAGTCATTCTTGCTAAATATCATGGTGTTTTTCTGTCTACTAATTCCTTAGCTGGTGACAACAAAGGGCCCACCTGAAAGCCAGTAAAACTAGTGAAAACAGGATTGGCTGAGAACTGCTTGATTATGCCTTCTAGTACTGACCCCTGCTAAAGAATTCCCTCACTGCTAATCAACACAAAAGATTCTGGGATTCACCTGCATGATCCCTGGCATAAGTACTGAGATGGAAAGCAATAACCATATGAAACGAGTCTTTCTGTGCTAAACAAAAATTCAGTTAGAAAGTCAAAACAGCTTAAGAACGTCCAAGAAAAATAATCACAGATTGGAAACTGTGTTTTTAATCTACAAAAAGGCTTAATTCTCAAGGGCAAAGTCAATAATAAAAGTTTATTGAGCATCTGAGGAGAAGTAGCAGCATGTCTAGCTCAAGTGATAAACATTATATTATGGTGGTAGTATTTTCTTGCATATCACTTAGAGATCTACATACTTTTCTGTGACTCAGGAAAAATATATATATATATTCTTTCAATTTGTGATACATGAATGATGGTAGGACACTGGATTGCAAGGATTTCAAAATGCATTTTAATAAAACAACATGAGCAAAACATGCTCTAGATGACTAAAAACTCATTCCAATAAAGCATGGCAATGAGCCAAATTAAAAATGAACAAATAAAATAATTACTTTATTATTACAAAAGAAATAAAATTAATAAAGTGTTTGGTTCTTCAAACAATTAAAATAGTTTTTTTTTTCTCTTCTTACTAAATACAATTAAAAAGAGTAGAGATGGCTAATAAGATGGCTCAATGGGTAAGAAACCGGCCACCAAGTCTGATGATATGACACCGGACCCCACACAGTTGAAGGTGAGAAACTATTTAATGTGGTCATGTACATATCCACATATGTATTATGGCATATATCTTCACACACATAGGCAATCAAGATAAAATACTTTTAAAATCAATAGCTAAAAACAAGTCACAAGGATGTTGGCATGTGAGGCAGAGCAGTAGGGCTTCTTGGTTTTCTTTTTCTTTCTGTATTTAAGATTTCGTGCTGAACAGGTTACTAGCCTGCATGCAAATACCGGGGAGTGGAGCTACTCTTCTCTGACAAATCAGAGAAAAGACAGCTTAAGAGAGAAAGATCAGTCCCAACACTTGAAGCCTGCTGGTTGTAGATGATGGCCGGTTTATGTTCCATGACCTCTATTATTTGGAGTCCTTGCTAATGTCACCTTCATAGGTTCCAGAAAATTTCTACTTCACCTGGCATTACCCAACTCCAAAACCTTCAAGCTGCAACCTGTTCTGCCTGTGAAAGGTGTTCAGGTACTTGTAGCTCAGAGAATTTTGGGGTAGCCAACCAATGACTAGTCTAAACTGAGACACAAACCGTGAGGAGGAGCCCATGTGTGGATTGTCAGGAACCAGAAGCTGGATGTCCCTGAGACCTAGCATATAGCAAAGCATGACTAGAAAAATACAATCCTAATGATGTTCTGTTCTACTCATAAATCTGTGCCTAGCCCAATCACAACTTGAGAGGTAGTCTTCAGCAGCTGAGGAGAGAAGATACATAGATCCCCCAGTGAAACATTGGGGAAGTTCAAGGAACAATGCAGAAAAGTGTGAGAAAGGATTGAGGGGTTAAGGACAGTAGGAAAACAGCCCACAAAATCAACTAAGCAGAGTTCAGAGGGGCTCACAGAAAGTGAAGGAGCAACCATGGAGCCTGCATAGATCTGATTTAGGTCTCTGCATATATGCTGTTTTCTTTAGCTTGGCGTTTTTGTGGGACTCCTCAAAGTGGGAGTAGGGGTATTTCTGACTCTTTCACCAACTTTGGGGACCACTTTCTTCCTACTGGATTGCCTTGTCCAGCCGTATTGCATCTCGTTACGTCATGTTCCATTGGTATTCCTGGGAGCCCTCCTCTTTTCTGAAGGGAAATGGAGAAGTAATGGATCTGGAGGAGAGGGGAGGTGGGGGAAACTGGAAAGAGTAGAGGGAGGGGAGACTGAGGTTAAGATTTATTGTATGAGATAGGAGTAAACTCAAATAAAAAAGGGGAAAAAGATAGAAAATAGTTATTTATGTCATTAAACAAAGTAGGTAAAAAACTCCAGCTCTGCCAAGGTCATAAAATTCCTATTGAGAAGCCAAACTTTTCGCTTTTATTGACTGCAACAAGTAACCCAGATTCTTTCTGCCAATGGACTTGGATTGCAGGAGGCTGCAGAGTGAACAAAGACTTTCATTTTTTTCAGCAATGATTGGACCTTTTCTTTGCTTTAAGATTAAGGTATTTCTTTGAAATTGTGCATTGCCATCAACACCTGAGGATGACATCTAACTACTCTGATATGGCAATCAGAATTGACCCAGGGGAGCCAAGACTTTATTACGAACTGGCATCAAGAAGGATTTACCCTTGTTCTCCAGGAGTCACCACAGAGGAGAAGGATTTACACTCTCACTCGAACCTACCAGTGCAGAGCAGTGTGTTCCTCTCCCTGACAGGGGAGTGTCAGATAAGATTAAACAAAATAGCATTTCAATAAATACCTTCTTGCATGCAGTCCCCAAGTAGTAAAGATTTAGTAACAATGATGAAACTCTAAATATTCAGATGACAAGAAAATCCCCCACTTGAATCTTTAGATATCACCATCCCAATGAGAGGGTCAAGAGAATCAGACTCCTGTGACTCAGGCTCAGGGATCTGTCAAGGAAAGGGGTGAAAATATTGTAAGAGCCAGATGTGGTAGATTACATCAACTAAACAAATTTATGCAGAGATGAAATGTCAAAGAGATTGTGACAGCATGCACAAGACCAGTGTAATATCAAGTCAGACACAATTCAGCCTCAGGAAAGGGGCATAGACTTCAACTTCTCTAAAAAGAACTGTTGGCATTCATAACTTCTGAAGCAGGGATATCGGTTTTACATAATGATATGAAAGTTGGACAGGCCTCACTCTGAGGGTCCCTGTACAACACAAGCTGGGTTCAGGGGGAAAACAAAAGAGAAGAAAATCCAGAGTTATGGGATTAGTGAGATGAGAGTGGATATACAAGTAATGCAGGGAGGGGAGGATAATGATCTAAGTATATTTGAGATTTTCAAAAATTATTCTTTTAAAAATGAATGTCTCATAAGAATTTTAAATTATCAATCATAAAATTTGTCCCATTAGGTAGTTATGCATGCATGTAGTATGAATTTCAAAAGTAGAAAACTCAGCAAAAATAAAAGCTATATAAAAGAAGAGGGACAGGTAGGGTGCCTCCAATGTACAAAACACTTCTGAAGTACATGTGTGGATCATAATTTGAGCCCTCAAACAACCCAGCAAACAAACTGAATGCTGAGCCACACATCAAGAGGCACAGTACCTCTCTGGTAAGATGAGAAGCAGAACGCAGACACAGGAGAATCTATGGAAGATAGTGGGTCACCTAATATAGTGTACTCAGAGGAGAGCAATGAAGAGACCCTGTTTCTTGCAAGAACCAACAACTGGGCTTGTCTCTAACCTTATAGTTAAACTTAGTACCATATTAAATAAAGTATAAATCATGTATTGTAAATTCTTAAATATAAAGATCACACAGTGCTACTATGTTATAATATAATAGATGGTATCACTTTTACAGAAAATAGTGACACTAGATTGTTTTGGTTACACACAGATGTGGGTGTGTGTGTGTGCACTGTACACTGAATATACCATTGTAACAGATGATTTTTTTATCAGCAATTTGAATAAATTTGAAATTAAAAAGGAGACACTCTTCTGAGTGTGTCTATAACTAATGAAGACTTATCCTGAATGTGGACAGCTTCGTTCCATGAGCTGGGGTCTCAGGCTAAGTAAATAGCAGAGAAAAGTAGCCATCATATTAGTAGTCTTCATCTTTCTTTGATTCCTGATTGCCAATGCAATGCGAGCAGGTGCCTCATGTTCAGGTTACCACAACTTCCATATCGTGGTGACCCACACCCCCTTGCGTTATGAGCTCTATTCCTTAAGTAAATTTTGTCAGACATTATGTCACATCAAATACATGAGTAATTACGAAAATTGCATGTAATTGTACATATTATCACACCTACACCTAGAATAGTAAGCTGCTCTAAACTAAAGAAAAACATTTAAAAAGGAGACAGAGAGAAATGACACACCACAATGAGAAAGTAAATCTCAAATGATTGTCAGTACCTCATTAGAAAACTACAAGACAGAAAGTGTCACAGCTTCTTTAAACACTAAAGAGAAAGGATTATTCTCAGAGTCTCTATCTGGCAGGAAGCTTCCAGGAATTAAATAAAAAAGGAACCATACTCATATGAAGAAAAATGAGCGAGAAAAAAATAAAACTTTTGGGAAATATTATATGCTAAAATAATGGCTGCAGAAAATTCTCTAAGAGCAGAGAAAATTATTAGCCATCAATGAATGAATCATGGAACACAAAAAGAAAAACCATAGAAAAAAAAGGCATGAATAAAAACTGTCTTTCCATCTGCCTTTGAGATGTGGTGTCAGAAAAAAGCTCAAGAATTGTTTAAAAAAGACAATTATGTTGTTTATATCACAACTTAAGCAAAACGAGAGAAAATATTATTGATTAATACAGAACAAGCTTTTGGCATATTTCAATAAACATTAACAATAAAATAATTTAGAAAAATAGCATTAACAGGCAACTTTAAATTAGTAGCATTTTTTTCAAAGGATACAAAGTATCTACAGTTGACCTCCTAATTTGTGATAAAATACTCAAATCTTTCTATAAGATTGGGTATAGGGAAGGATACTTGCTCTCATCAGAACTATTCTACATGAATTAGATATTCCAGTCACCACAGTATGATAACAACAGGAACTAATCGAAATAGATCAAAAAGGATAAAAAATTCTTCTTTACAGATGGTTTGACAGCTTTTGTAGAAAGTATTAAGAATAAGATTATACCAAAATACACTTTCCTAAAAATAATCGATGAACTTAAACAGGTCCCAATTTCCAATAGACTTTTCAAAAGTTTGCATGGTCCCTGTAAAACAGAAAAACACAATACCAGATGCAGATTCTCAAGAAAGCAATGCATAGGCATGTATCTACTAAGACTCGTGGAACATGAATTAAAAAAAGCAAAATGCTAAAATCAGAAAATATCCCAATGAAAAGGGAGATTTCTTTTGCTCACACTCTCACTCAGTCCAGTAAATGTATCTGTTATATCTAAGCTATTGCGCACATTCAACAAAATTTTGATAAAAATCCCATCCCAACAATTGGTTACTTATAAATAAAAATATTATAAATGATAAATTTGTAATATTTCTATAAAAAACTATGGATGGATTTAGAAAAGAAGAGACAACTTCAATGAGCCAAGGAAGACCCTCCCTTCCTTCAGCAACTTTTCTTGGCCTTTGTTACATCAAAAAGGAAGTACTTTTTGTAGTTTTCTGGAAAGTATAATAAAATGGGGCTGTATGTATATATGTAGGCAGTAGAGTGCTCACTTAAGTCTAAAGTGTGCAAAGGACTGTCTCTGGACACCAGTATAAGAAATTACTGATTAAAAGTAACAAATGACATAAGCTATTCATTTATGTGGTTTTAACATGCACCATAATGGCAGTAATGTGAGACGTAGGGTGTTCATCTGTTATTCCAGCACAGAATGCAAAGGTAGGGACTCTTAGTGTGCTGCCAATCTATACAACATAGTGAGAACTTGTCCCAAGTAGGGACACAATAGTATGTCTCTATTGTGTTTTTCTGTTTTACAGGCAGAATGCAAACTTTTTAAAAGTAGTTACCCCCCCACTACTGAGTAAGCAGTACACATAAAGAGAAACGAAGCATAAAAATAATTAACTAAAGACCACAGGAAGCATAGGCAACTGATTTTTGACAAAGCTGTCAAAGCAATACTGTAGGAATAAAAACATCTTGCTGACAAATTATACTGAAGGAGTATTAGACCAATAACTAAAAATGTTAATTAGTACCCAAACCCACATTTATCAAAATTTTGTACCTAATGAACCAAAAATGTAAATATGAAACACAAAAACAATGATACATTTTGAAAATATTGAAGGCAATTCGTGAGTCTGTGACCTAGGTAAAGAGTCTGTAAACCTAAGAGTTATAAGACAATACAAAATGTTATGAAAATTCATTTAATTTTTATCTTAGGTTTTTATTTTTCATTATTAAAGTCTCTGGACAGAGAAAGAATAAAATGGTAACATGCAGACTGGAAGGAAACATTTACAAATCTTAAATTGGAACCATACTTTAGAGGTTTGAAAGAAGCAACATTCCCCATTTGTGGCAGAAGATGGATTAAAGTGACTAATTAAAAAGTCTTGAAAATTTGAAGAGACATATCACTGAAGAGAATTGGCAAAAAAAAAAAAAAAAGCATGATGTGAAATGTCCTTCCTTTGGCAGTACTGTTAGGGGATACACACGAAGACCAGACTGAGGTATTATGACACATAGAATAATTAAAAATAAAGCAGTGAGGACATCCAGGAGTGGTAAAAATGCAAGGATGGGAAGCAGTACCTCAGGGTACATCAACAGCAGAAAGGCTGTATGTATGGTATTTACAGTGATAAACTACTTCTGTATCTTGATTGTCTGTTCCCGACTTTTATCATCTTCATAAGACATGTGATAAAACAGCAAAACACTGCAATCATAATTTATCTTAGCACCTGGCTTGTTTCACTATTATACTGTAGTTATGTAAGATGCACGCCACAGTGGAGTAAACAATTTATAATCTATTACATATCCCAATAAACATAGATGGACTTGAATGTCTTTATCATGAGAAAAAAATACAAATTTTAGACAGAAGACAGCTCATCTTTCTCAACTGATTGATTACTACTTGATTAAATTTGAATAAGGATTTCACATTGTACCTCACCGATATGTATAAATACTATGCCACTTAAAGCCTGAAGCACACAATAAATTATGTGACAAAATATCTTATGCCATTAGGTGTCATAGTCATTATTCTACTGGTGCAAAGAGACACCATGACCAAGGTAACTCTTATTTAACAAAGCATTTAATTGGGGTCTTGGTTACAGTTTCAGAGGTTAGTTCTTTATCATCAAGGCAGAGAATGTGGCAGCACTCATGGGCCTGGAGCCTTACATCCTGATCTACAGGCAGAGAAAGACACTGGGCTTACTCACCATTTAAATGTATGAACCAAAGGGGTATATTTACATTCAGATCACCACATTTTGCAACATTAAAAATCATTTTGAAAATCATTGTGTCAGTAAACAGCCCTGGAAAGGTAGCTCAGTAGTAAAATTAGTTGCTATCTCATTTAAAATTGCATTCAAATATGTAGAACCACAGTAAACAAGTGAAAACAAACAGATAATAAATAAATGCCTCATCACATGTACAAAATGTACAGCAAAGAAGAGAATATGGAAGGAATATAAGGGCTGAAAGATGAGAACGAGAGCTCTGAAATTCTATCTTCAGGTAGAACAAGATTGCAACATTTATGAATTCACAGCAGATGAGATCACCTATACAAGACTTGAACAAGATCAAGTCAGTTGAATTTCTAGCATGGGTAAAGGAAGGGTTGCTAAGACCCCACCCTTATTTGAGGATCTATTGGCAGTTGATAGATGCTCGGAAGGAGAGAGTTACTTTTTAAGACTGTAACCAAGAGACTATCGCTCATCTACCAGTTCATGGCTCTATACTAATGTATATGCATCAGCACTAATAAAACTCAGTTGTATATTAAGCATAAATAGAGAGTTTCAAATGACATGAAGGTAAAGGGAGAGATGTTTGAGGTGGGAGGAATTGGGATGAGGGTGTTAGGAGCAAGCATGATCAAAATATATTACAACAGATAAAATTTTAAAATAAATTAAAATTCTATTTGAAACAGAAGAAGAAGAAACTAGGAACTACAGAGAAGGCTCAACAACTAAGGGCACTGCCTGTTCTTGAAGAGGACCTGAATTAATTCCAGCAATTATATGGTGGCTCACAATTTTTTAGAACTCCAGTCTATGGGGTTGATGACTTTTTCTGGATTTCAAGAACATTGCATGAGATTGGTAAACAGACATGCAGACAAAAACACTCATAAACATAAAATAAAATTAAAAGGAAAGAATACTAAAAATGGACAGACCTTGCTGCCCATATATATTAATGGTTTAAGGGATAAAGCAATAAATGGATTTCAAAATTATTAAACACATTTGTGAAACTGAATAGATAATCTACTAATATTTTGAGTTATTATTTTTATTGACCTAAGAGAAATCTTTTAAAACCTAGAAAAAAAAATCAAATCACTATGACCAAAAGAAACTTGGAGAGGAAAGGATTTATTCTGAATACACTTCCATGTAACAGTCCATCACTGAGTCAAGTGGTGGCAGAAACTCAGAAAGGTAAGAACCTGGAGGCAGGAGTTGCTGCAGGGGCTACGGAGGAATACTTCTTACTGACTTGCTACTCATGGATTGCTCAGCCTGCTTTCTTAGAGGACCATCATCTCAGGACTGGTACCACACACAAAGGACCAAGGCCCTACCACATTGATCACTAATTAAGAAAGTGCCTACAAACAAATCCTGTGGAGGCAGTTCTCAGTTGAGGTTTCTTCCTCTCTTATGACTCTGTATTTTGTGAAGTTGGTATAAAACTACTCAGCACAGAGAATAAACCATAGTAAGATCCATTTAGAAGAATACAGGCATCAAAAGAATGCTTGGATTAAATTAAAACAAAGTGTCAACAGTAATTATAAAGACATTCAATAGAGATGTAGGGGAAGGAACATTATAGGAGTTGAAAGTGTGGGCATTTATTAGACACAACAAAATATGTAATAAAATTATAGCAACTAACCTTGGACAAATTGGCCAGAAATTAGTACATTGCTTTTGATACTAATTAGAAAGAGATGTACAAACCAAATTTAAAGAGAGAACGTGTTTTCTTCTAAAGAGTCAATATCAGTGAAAACAAAAGTGCAAGAAATCTAGAATTTGAGCTGAAGAATAAGGTGGACCTAACCTTGAGTCCTGACTTTCCATTAACCATGAGACACTGACCATATTTTAAGATCTCAAAAACATCCCCAGGCACGTGTAGACTGGGAGTGATACTCCACCTTCAGAAAAGAGTCCTAGTGTTAACCAAGGTGAAACACACAAACACTGATGGCCGACAGTGGAGGAGTTCTCAATGCATCTTGTAACTGTTTTGAAGAAGGACACTAAAAAGAAAGCCCACACTAACTCAGAATTGAGTATAATAAAAGGTTATTTATTTAGGGGTAGACTCACAGATCACAGTCCTCTGCTGGAACAGGGACCTAATCCTGCAGCTGGAAAAGAGGCTGGACTCATGTTTTACATTGGCATATGCAGTATAAAAGGCCATACCAAAGTGGGAGGGTGACTTACTGATTACTGGCAGTAGCCTACAACACTATTTGACACTGAGGACATTAAAATATTTTTCAGTTTTTTAAAATTGTGTGTGTGTGTGTGTTGTGCACATGAGTGTAGGTGTTAGCACAGACCAGTGGCAGCAGATATCCTAGAACTAAAGTTTCAGGTGATTCTGAGTCACTCAATGATGGAGGAAGGTCATTGGTTAATTATAATAAAGAAACTGCTTGGCCCTCATAGGTTAAAACATAGGTGGGAGAAGTAAACAGAAAGAATGCTGGGAGGAATAGGAAGTGAGCTCAGAAATCATGCAGCTCCTCTCAGAGTCAGACTCGATAAAGCAAGCCGCCAGGTCAGACATGCTGAATCTTTCCCGGTAAGACCGGTGCTACACAGTTTATTAGAGATGGGTTGATTGGGATATCAGAATAGCCAGTAAGGGCTAGAGCTAATGGGCCAAGCAGTGTTTAAAATAATACAGTTTGTGTGTTGTTATTTCATGGCATAAGCTAGCCAGGAGACCAGGAGCTGGGGCGGGCAGGAACACAGCCCACAGCTCCTACTACAACTCAACATGGGTACTGGGGTCTAACTTGTACTTCTGTAGGAACATCAAAGGCTCTTAATGGCTGAGTCATCACTCAATCAGTTCAACAATTTTTAAGGGCTACCTGTATTTTCACAGTGTGTGTCACAAAAATGAAGAACATTAGAAACGAGGAATTATTTACTTCTTTGGACAATCAGAGAAGGTCACAGACAGATGGACAAATAGGTAGTATACAGTGAAATGCTCCTACAATGGAAGTGTCAGAAGTACAGAGGCAAATGTGAAGGGAATCAGATTCACCCTTAAAAAAGAAAGAATGTCCTGACAATAGTCAGAAGGGCATGTACCAATGCTGAGCACCCTTTACACAACTGAAAAGAGTGGCATGCGTGTGACCTTATCACCATGCTGGATGAGTAATCTGGGGAATGACCTGGTTAGACTATCTGGTCTGGGGCTCAGACTGATTAGCAAGTCAGCAAGCTTGGGGTTGGTGTGGGACATGAATTAAAATGTAAAGGTGGAGAAAGATGAGGAAGACAGGCTCATAAGAACATAAGCCTGCAATACTTGTTTACATATGATCTCTCTCTCTCTCTCTCTCTCTCTCTCTCTCTCTCTCTCTCTCTCTCTCACACACACACACACACACACACACACACACACACACCTGACAGAATCCTTTCAAAAAGGATAGAGAGAATGGTACTTGACAGACAGCCTCAGTGCAGATCCAGGGGGAGAGATAAATAGACTAAAATAATATGAAACTGGATTCCAAATAGACGAGGCTGACTCTTAAAGACTGAGGTGAAATATTTTTCCTGATGTTTATAAAGTTAGCTTAGTTTTTCAAATTTTATCTATATAATACCTACGAATTTGATAAACAAAGTGTTCTAATAAAGCAGCCGATTTCAAGAGACTTGCAGCCAAATTAAGTCATGAATATTCAACTGACAATTAAGAGTGAGAAGCACAACACTGAAGGAAAGGAAATGCCTTCTCCCTGGGGAATAGTAATAGAGATATTTCCAAGAGCTGGGAGGCCTACGCTGTGAGTTAAAAGCTTCCTTACCCCAAAGCAGATGATAATCCTCTTTGAGAATGTAGAGAATATCTGCTGCATTTGTTCTTTAATTTTATGATGATGATGATGATGATGATGATGTATGTGTTTGTGTTTGCGAACATGCACACACATGCATAAACAGCATTACCCATATGTGTCAGTCAGAGGACAACACTCATGAGTCAGATCTATCCTTCTACTTCAAGTTCTGGCAACAAAACTCTGATACTCATCAGTTTTTACTCACTCAACCATCTTTCTGACTCTCCTCTACAGTCTTTAAGTAAGGATATATCTCCTTAATGTACCCAATATTGGGTGTTACAAAGAGGTTTTCCAGGATATGCATCATTCAGGTAAAGCATAAACTCAGCTGACATTTCATAAAAGAGGCCAATGCGATTGGAATATGTATATACAGTGACAAATATAATGACATATATATCTTTGAAAGAGTCAGTAAGATTTCTAGGCCAGATTGAACCACATGGAGAAACTCTGGTTCAGAAAAGCAAAACGCACCAAAGAGTATGAAGTATTTCCAGAACAAAGTGTGTAGAGAAGTCCTCTCAAAGCTCCCCCACTAGATTTTAGTGCTTCAGCCATCATCAAACAAAGTCGTAGCTATGGGGGTGTGTTTGTGTATACAGTCAGTGAAATTAATACTATCAGTGTCAGCCTAGATTTATAACTCAGCAATACACAATTAAATGCAGAGACCTAACCACTCCTTGACATAATTGACCAATATGTCTTTATAATAGCCCTTAACTACCACTATGGCATGAAAGAGATTCTAATCTGCCATGACTTAGTTCTTGATCTAATCAAAAAGACTAACTACAAACTAACTTACAACGAACAGAAGCTAATTCAAGTACATTTAAAGGCACACATGAAGCAAACACATGTCCAAACATAGCATTTTTATGGGTAATAGGATATTTATTTGGACTGGGTTGTTAGAGCTGTAATTATCCAAACTAGAAAGTAAGGGGACACTTTACTTTACTTAAAAGAATAAAGCCTCACCAAAACTGATCAAAACATACTGTGGAAACTTACACAAAGGAGTGACTCTGAAAGTGGAGAATGACTTAGATTCTTGATTTCAAAAATATCAGGGTATGCCTAGTAGTTCTTCTCATGTTATTGTTAAAGGACAAAATAGTAGCCTATCATAATCACATTGCATATTATTTTCAAATATTAGGCAGAAGTTGAAGGTATTATAAAGGAAGCATGAGTATTACATTTATAGATATAAAATTGAGATTTGTATTCATGTTCACAGTTCTCAAAAAGCAGTTATGGTGATTGTAAACATGGGACTGGCAAGACAGGTAAGCAGGGAAGGTTTTCCATCAAGTTTAAAGAATTGAGTTCAATATCTGATACCCACATGGCATGGTGGATGGAGATAACCAGTTCCCTCACCTTGTCCTCCAATCTCCACAAGCTCATTGTGGCACATGTACACACTTGCATAAATAAATGTAGTAGACATGTGAAGTGTACAATGACTATAGAATTTAGATTAGCATTCTTAAATGGTTTATGAATATTAATATTAAAAAAGTATAGGTGTAAGAAAGCCAAAGTTTTGTAAAGAATGAGAAAAAAGAATGGGCAGAGGATTATTGCTCATTAAATATTCCGTTTTCATACATTTGTCAGTCCTCTGGCAGGACAAGGTTAAGGGGACAAAGTAGAGTAAGGACTGTAAGAATCACTATATGTCCATTCGACATAGGCAGAGAAAAGCCTACATTTTGGTAGGAACTTTCTCTAAACTGAAATACTAACTATTAGATGGAGGCTACTTAATTCTCAGGAAGTAAGTAGAACTTACTAGCTTGAGGAAATAAGTACAATATATAAGGCTCAGGATCTCCTGAAAGTTACAGAAGTAATAAGCTCCTTAACTGAAACTATACACCTTACTGGATAGATTATACTCTCTTCCCAGCCAATCTGTCTACAATACAAACCAGAAAATATAAGTATATAGCTTCTGTGAGTCATTACTCACCATGGGATGAATGTTTAAGTGATATTTCTGTTAAGCTCTCACCCAGAAGTAACTCTAGAAACTTCACTGGTTCAGCAAAGTAGTTTTGAATGGGATTGTTTGTTTGTATACCATTGGTGCCGTATTTGGCATGAATTGATGTTTGTTGCCATATCCCCAGAAAAAGTCCCACCTCCTGCACATTGTTTCTGAATGTGGTAACATGTGACACTTCCATTGATCATGGTCCCTGAGTAAGAAGACCTCTATGTGTCTCAACAGAAAAGAAAGCACAAAGATTAAACTCGGTTGTGTTTCTTGGAATCCCTGTATGGGTTTCCCTTCTACATCATTAAACCTAGTATTCTCTATCTGAGAATGGGGGTCCTAGGATACAACAGTGGACCAAATGGGTACTAGTAGCATATAGCCACAGTTCATGGGGTTAAAGGGCTTCCTAACTTGATCATGAGGTTTTAATGACTTTGATAAAATAATAAAACTAAGCAACAACATCAAAAAAAGAAAGTAGAATAAACTTTTCATTGTTCAGAACCACCAGGTTTTCTGATCTGAGAAATCACTGCAAAGGTCTATTCCCATATACACTTTCATTGTTTCCACGCTCTTGTGGTTAACGTCTCATGTTACTGTAACACATTCATTGTGATTGACTAAGCATTTTAATATAAGATTTTAATATAATATAAGATTTTAATATAATATAATATAAGATTGGTCACAAACCTCTTTTCCTTCTAATTTTCTTAGATTCTGCCAGACTGTAGATGTTTTTGGGACTTTCTTCCCATTTGATGAATGTTATTTCCTGAGGAACATTCCATGTATTTTTAAACTCTCTCATATGCTTTGTTATGATGTCTTTCTAGTGGTGAGACAGAGTTTATATATTGGGGTAGTGATAACACATCATAAGCATGACATTTTCATATTATGATTTTTTCTGTTCCTAATTCTGGTACAAAACAACATAAATGTATTCTCTTTTCATTTTAGAGGCTTGAAATTCAAGATTAGATGACATATTTTGTTTGTTTGTTTTATTTTTTCCTAAGACTCTCTGCTTGAATTTATAATGGTAGCCTTCTCTCATGGCTGTTCTGGAGAATTTCTTCTCTTCTGGGTTCTTGTTCTATGACCACTAAAAACAAGGTACATTGACAATGAAGAGAAAGATGGGGGGACATATTGACAAAAATGAAGGAGAAAGCTTGTGGCATCCAGGAGTACACCAGAAAGTCAGTTGTGAATGAAGAGGGTGTGACTATGTTTATATAACCAGTCTCTGACTGGTTAATGAAGGTATGAAAAGTAGATGAAATATAATGACCAATCAGTGAAGAAACCAACTAACTGGAAAAAGTTTTCTATTGGGTAGCTCATCAGTTTCCCCTCTCCCTTGTTACCGGAGTAAAAAGTGGGGCAGAATTATAAATACTCTGTGGTTTTTAATGCTCATTTCTAGCCACCAGATCTTGCTCCACAATAGGGCCCTTTCTGCCTCTCTTAGCTTTCCATGTGTGTGTGTGTGTGTGTGTGTGTGTTTGTGTAGAAGACAGAGATAGACAGACAAATAGACAGACAGACAGAAACACAGAGACAGAGAGCAGGTATCCTTTGATTTCTTTCTATGACACTAATCCTTTTAGATTTCTCACTAGACAGTTATCCTGTCAGATCAGGACCCCACCTTCATAACTCCATTTATCCTTAACAATATTTGTCCTTGCTTATCATACTTGTAAATAAAACTACACTGAAAGTTAGGATTCTGCCATACAACTTTGGGGAGAGATAGATATTTCGCTCGTGACAGAGTTGAAAAAAAAATCAAAGACAATTGAAAGAATCCATAAAATATGAAATGTGAATTCTCCCTCTTCTACTATAAATTAAAGAACAACAAATTACCAAATTGGGTTTTTTTTGTTATTATTGAGTCAATCCTTGGTATAGCTATAATATTTATCTGTCAAATTTGCAAGAGGTAGTATAGCATAATTAGATATAAATCTATTCAAACAAACCCTTAAATGAGTCCCCCCTCCATATAAACACCAAGAACAATTAGAAGGAAATGGTCATCTCAATTCTGCTTTGCTAATGAGAACTGCCACTATGAAATGACTGTATTCTTTTAATTAAAAATCCCATCATGAATCTACTCACAATGCTATTCTCTGGACTCTTAAGAATAAATCTACTGTGCTTTAGTGGAGTGTCATTTTTAGTAGTGTAATTTTTATTTGTTTTCTAAGATGGTGAAACAATGGTGTCTGGGAAATTATAAAAGACATTCACCATGGACTGATATGGTAAATCACTCTTGGCTGGGTTAAGTCCAAAAGTAAGAAGAAGGTTGTATCAATACGGTATGCTAAAACATGACAAAGACTTCACTGATGCAAAGGAGAAATGAAATGACTGTAGAAAGGTATTTTCCTTCACTTCTTATTTGTTTAGCATATTTATAAATATATATTATGCACTAATATTAGAGGTAATATATTCATATTTTATAAACTGAGCCATGATACCCTGGTATAGTCAAATGTTCAAGGAAACATGCTACCTAGTTTTCATTTGGTTTAATATACTCAAAACCCGGAGAAAGGGGAAGAATAAGAATACAAAATTTTCTACTGTGTAATAAAGTTAGAATCACAAACTGATTTGGGAGTGGCATTTAGTAAAATACAGTATAGTAGAACAGCTATTGAATTCCTTTAGTGGAAAAAAAGTATAAGGAGATTGTTTTTTAATGTTATACTTCAGAGTAAATTTTAGAAGGATCCAATATCAAATGAAAAAAGTGGAAATATAACCTAATAAGCTAAATATGCAATTTGACATTGTTAGGATACATGTAAGAAAACTCTGACCTTATTCAGATGTAGTCTGCCATGAGGTATTGTTATAAAAAAAATATTAGAAATAGCTATGCCCAACTGTGGGTTGGTTGACTGTGGCTCCCTTTATGCTTCTGCATGGAGTTGAGAAGTTGCAAAACAGATCATGTGGTCTGCAAGTCCCAGAGGATTTACATTTATAATAGAATGTCTCCTAGTAGCCATTCTGTAAGGAAAACCCTTTGAAACAGTGGTTCTCAACCCGTGAATCACAATATCCTTGGGAGTCGAATTACCCTTTCGCAGGGTCAGCTAAGACCATTAGAAAACACAGATATTTACATTCAATTAACAACAGTAGCAAAATTAGTTATGAAGTAGTAATGAAAATAATTTTATGTTGGGTTCACCACAACATGAGAAACAGTATTAACAAGGTTGTATAAACAGTATTCAAAAGTTTGAGAACCCCTGTTTTATTATGTTGCAGGAAAAATAGATACACATGAGAATATTCAGATTTTCAGATGTTTAAGTATGGGAAGTTACTCCAGCCACTTATTAAGATTGAGAGACAAAGATCAAATGAGTATATCAAACAATGAGTAAAATCAAATAGGGTTATATTTTATCTCTAAAATAATAATAGTAATAAATAAAAATAGGAATAAGAAGAATAAGGGTTTGTAGGATGCTCAGCACAAATTAGACATTTATATCATACCCAACCCAAAGGTCAGAGATTATCTAGGAAAAAAAGAGGCAAACATTTATACAAGGGCTTCTCAAGATTAAACCAATCGACAACCTATCATTGCCTGCAAAGGGGGTTATGGTGTTTTGAATGAAAATGGCCTCCAAATGCTCACATATTTGAATACTTTGTCTCTAGTTGGTCAGGCTGTTTCAGTGAGTGTAAGTTGTTGCCTTCATTGTGGAGCTATGTCATTGTGGGTGGAGTATGAGGATTCAAAAGCCCATGCAAGCCCAGTCTCTCCCTTTCTCTGCTTTCAACAAACAGTTAGGATTTTTGCTTTCAGCTACTGCTCCGGTACCATGCCTGCTGGACTCTGGCCATGTTCTCCATCATTATGGTTATGTACTCACACTGTGAAACTGTAAACAAGTCCTTCATTAAATTATTTCTTTTATAACTTGCCTTGGACATAGTGTTTTTTCACATCAATAGGAAAGTCCCCAAGACAGGGTACTTAACCCCCTAGCTCTAACTAAGGAGTTAGGAATGGTTGATGGCATCTTGGGGATGGAGAATGAGGTATTTTAAATTGTGTAGACCCTGGTAGGTTGAACCTGTCAAGTGAATGACTCTACAGTCAGGAGTATATGGGCAATACAAATTGTAACCCATGTGTTCTTTAAAACAACAATAGCAAGAAGACATGAAGTTAAAGTGTCATGAGAGGAAAGTGTCCCTGGGAGGAGTTAGTGATAGAAACAGTAGGTGATGGTGGTCAAAACACGTTCGGTAAAGCTGTCCAAGAGTTAACAAAACTATTTTGTTGATATGAGAGAACTGAAGCTGCTCAGTCACTGTGAACTAAGAAGAAGAAAAAATAGGAGGAAGAAATGGAAGTGTAGAGGAAGAAATATTAACGGCAAAATATTTAGACTAATTTGTTGTGGAGAATGGGCTTAAAAATTTCATAGCGAGAGAAAACGATGAACAGGATAATCTGCAGAAGGATACTGAGAAGAGTCTGCTATTCCACTGAAGACCCAAGAGCACCTCGGCTACAATAGTGGAGGTTCAGAGATAAGCAGACATGGCTCAAGTTCTTCTGACTGCAGGCAGCAAGTGTACTGAAATATACATATCCTGAGCAGAAGATGTAAGGCACAGTAGAATATCAGAGTTGGAGGAGTGATAAAATGGGAAAATGAAGCTAAGTTTTTATACACAATCGGAGAACTTTCCCTCTCTCTCCAACCTGCTGCCTAGAATCAAATCAGGGACAAAAGTTTCACAAATCTACAACACAATACAGAGGAAACAAGCAGATGGACAAATCCTTGAATGCTGATACTTCCTTATAGGTATTCTCAGCTCTCTGCACACAGAACAAAATCAAGGTAATGATATAAACCTCATTATAAACATTTCAACCATCTCTCCAGCATTTTAAGTATGCCTAGGAGAACCCCCATGAAAGAAGAAAACTTGACATGTAAAAACGAAGGACTATTTAAAAGGAATGTCTACTTAAATTCTCCCAAGTAGAATACTTTAAAAATTAAACTTGAAGGCTGGAGAGAAGACTCAGTGGTTATTACCACTTAATATTCTCTTCTACAGGACCAGGGTTGAATTCTAACACTTACATGAAGACTCAAAACTGTCTGTAACTTCAGTTCCAGGAATTTGATAATCTCTTTGGCCTTACTGTGCACCAGGCACTCATGTGGACCCAACCCTATAAAAAGGCAAATCACCCACACAATAAAATAATAAAGTTATATAAAATTAAACCTAAAAATCTAACATAAGGCTAATTTAAATAGAAGTTCTGTCTAAATACATTTCTACTGCTATAGCAAAACACCAGAGATTGGGTAGCATAAAGTATAAAAACCTATTTCTCATAGTTCTTGAGATAATCTGGTGCTATGGTTTGAGTCTGAAGTGCTCCACAAAGACCAATGTGTTAAAAGCATTGTCCATAGTCCACGATGTTATTGGAATATGGTTGAACTACTGAGAGGTTGAGCCGACTGAAGAACAAAGATCACAGTGGATGTGCATCATGGACAAGATATGAAGACTTTCTTTCCTTTTGCTTCCCGACCACTTTGAGATGGTCAAGTCTCATCTACTAGTCATGCCCACCATAGCAGACTGCACCACAACAGCCCCAAACAAGAGGGCCAAGTGACAATGGGTAGAAATCATAATCAAACTAAACATTTGTTCATTCTGGGTTATTGGTTCAGGCATTTTGTTAAAATAATAATGGGATACTAACAAGATGGGAAGTTCAAGGGTCAACTTCATTCTGCTTAATGCTTCCTAAGGTTCTAAATTCTGCTTTCTGAATTGCACCTTGAACTCTATATCTTCATGTAGGGAGGAGTGCTTGCTCATAAAAGAAGGTCAGTTTATACCTGAGGGAGGCATATGAATTTTATAATGAAACCAACAGATAGCTGAGCATAGAGCCCTGGCAGCCTAGATATCTCTCACTAAACCTGCTGCCCAATGTTGCTGTGTTATAAATTGAATTTTATTATAAGTTTTACACAGGAGAAAGATACATCCAAACCACAGGGCCACCATGATCTAGTTTAGACTTGTTTTCTTTAGTTTATTAATCATGTCCCTTTTCATTTAAAAAATATCCTGCTTTAGACTACAAATTATAGAATTACACTATTAAAATATAAGGATTTCCAAGAAAGTTAAAATAATATTAAATTAAAAAATTTATATGACTCAGTCAATATTCTAGCACTGAGTTGAGAAAATCAAGAAATCTCAGAAACAAGGATTAAATGCATGCACCTCTACATTCAACCCATCAAGTGCACTTAAGCAGAAATAACTGAATGACCAACTTGCCAAAGTCCTCAAGAGGTCCTCCAGGATGTCCTTCAGAAATGGAAATAGTCTTACAAGGTGCTAAGTATTTTGTCATTTCCTATATTTCTGTCTCAAGATCACACATTGTCTTCTGACTTCCACATAGGTGCCCCATTAGCACACTAAATAAGTAAATATGTGTAAAAATTAATCTAAATTAAAAGTGTGTGTGTGTGTGTAACAAGCATAACTATGCAGACTTCTTTTAAATAAAAGTACCTTTGTGAAATCTATTCCTTTGTCTTCTTTTTCTTAATTTCTTCTTTTTGTTTTTTCCTTTTTTTTTTTCTTACACAGGTCACTCATTCATTTGATGATTGCTTTGAATGTGCTTTATGTAAAAACCAGTCAGGTTTAAGAATGGCAGAAAGATAAAAGAGACATAATGGTGAGACTTCTCATCCTTAGAACCTTGTTCTATTGGAAAGACCTAGAGTCTGAACTCTAGGCTCCTTGGTCCTTATAGCTTGCATTTATTTTGTGTCTGGTTACTAAGCAACTTGGTGCCTCATGGAGGACAACTGACTTAGCTGTGCTTTGCCTCCTGTAGTTGCTGACAGACACAGAAGTCGAGGTCATCTGGCCATGGAAACGTGCTGAAGTGGAAACGTGACTACTTATGATCTAAGCGGTGGAAAGTATCTGGATTCACCGATAATGCTGTGTTTGAGCCTCTTCCTTTTACTGTGAGGATTGGGCAAAAGGGAAGAGCTCTGTCTCAATAAGTTATGTATTTGGGTCACTGGTTTTTAAGAAAGAGAGGGACAGCTTAGAAAAGTGACCTAGAAAATTGAAAAGTTGGGGCTTAATTGTAAGGATAACATTGAAAAGGTTCTCACTCCAGTTTTGCATAGGAGGGTTGTGAATCACGGGCCTCTACCCTTTGACCCTCTGAAGAAGATAACTTACACTGGGGCCCCTCCATAAAAACTGGTGTGAAGATAAGAGTGCTTTTGTTCAGCTCTCTTCAAAATGTTTTCCTCTGTTTAAAAAGAGATAATTTTTAATATACTATCAGGATAAATTTGGGATGAACAGCACACAGAATGAAAGTGTATGGGGACATTTCCTGGACCATATGCCCCTCCTTTATGAGACCACACTCAGAACTCATTAAAGTCCCTGTTAAAATTCTTCCTCAACATTTGGTCATGGCCATATGTGTTGCTATTCCCAACACTCCCTCTCTTATCTCATCTTACTAGTTGCCTATTATAGACCATGCAATAACCTCCTAAAACATTCCCTGACTTCTGCTATTCCTTGTCTTATTAATTTTCTGGGCTGTCACTCACACTGAAATTGTTCCAACATCAGTCACACTGTCCATTTCACATCTGTCTGTTTTCAGGAACCACTGATTTTTTTGCTTATGTTCAAATCTCCCCTATTAAGACTAAATGTGTTCCATGATCTAGTATGTGATTATTCATTCTTATTCCTCAATGAGACACACCTCTGTCCACCATACCCCAGTTATGCATAGCTACTTCCCAGACACTAGTAGTTTAACTATGAAGCATTATTTGAAGTTTCCTATGTCATGCTAACATTTTCTTCTAAATATTATTTATTCATTTTTATTTATGTGTATGTTTATGCGCATCACATGTATACGGGGTGCTCAGGGAAGCTAGACAGCTTTGAATACCTTGGAATTGAAGTTACTGGCAGTTGCAGTAACTTCATATGGGTGATAGAAACCAACCTCATGTGTTTAACTCTTAACAGCTGAGCCATCTTTCCTACTCTGACATTTAGTATGTTCAAGACATTAAGTGAGTTTTTTAGTTTCATAAAAATCTGGTTCTTTTACTATGAATTCTTCTTGGCAAATACTTAGGCCTCCTTCGAGATGGGTTCCCGCCAAACTCTTTCATGGGACTCTTCTCACTGAACCCAACCTTCTCTTGAAACAGCATAGTCATTACTTCCTTGGAAACACTCATTTCCCCTTGCATTTATCAATACCATACATATTATATAGACTCAGAAGAGAATTTTATTATTTTCGTTGGGAAATCCTCACCACACTTGACTTTGCTAAACTGTTTGTTAGTTGATGACTCTGTCATATTGGCACTTTAATGAGGATCTTGTAGGGAAGAGACAGATTTATTAAGCTGCAAAGAATGGATCTGCAAGAGGAATTTCAAGCTTTCTTTTTTTTAAAATTGATTTTTATTGAGCTCTACATTTTTTTCTGCTCCCCTCCCTGCCCCTCCCCTTCCCCAGTTGATCCTCCCCCAAGGTCCCCATGCTCCTAATTTACTCAGGAGATCTTGTCTTTTTCTGCTTCCCATGTAGATCAGATATATATAAGTTTCTCTTAGTGTCCTCATTGTTATCTAAGTTCTCTGGAATTGTGGTTTCTAGGCTGGTTTTCTTTGCTTTATGTTTAAAAACCAACTATGAGTGAGTCATGTGATAAATGTCTTTCTGTGTCTGAGTTGGGATAAGAGCTTCACTAACCCCACATTAGACAGAGGCCTGATCTCCAAAATATACAAAGAACTCAAGGAACTGGTCACCAAAAGAACACATAATCCAATTTAAAAAAAACAAAAAACAAAAAACAAAAACTGGAGTACAGTCCTAAACAGAGAACTCTTAACAGAGGAATCTAAAATGGCTTAAAGACACTTAAGGAAATGTTCAGTATCCTTAGTCATCAGAGAAACGCAAATAAAAACAAGTCTGAGATTCCATCTAATACCTGTAAGAATGGCCAAGATCAAAAACATTGATGACAACTTATGCTGGAGAGGATGTGGGGCAAAGGAAACATTCCTGCATTGCTCATGTGAATGCCAACTGGTACAGACCCTTTAGATGTCAGTGTGGCTATTTCTCAGAAAACTAGGAAACAACCTTCTTCAAGACCCAGTAATACCAAAAGTGGTATATATATATATCCAAAAAATGCTCAGTTGTGCCACAAGGACATGTGCTCAACTATGTTCATAGTTTTGTTTGTCATAGCTAGAACCTGGGAACAACCTAAATGCCCCTCAACCAAAAAATGGATAAGGAAAATGTGGTTATTTACACAATGGAGTACTACACAGTGGGAAAAAATAACGACATCTTGAATTTTGCAGGAAAATGGATGGAGCTAGAAAACATTATTTTGAGTAAATTTCAAGGTTTCTAATTCTCAGAATCAGGACTATCTGGAAAAATGTAAGAGGAGGAGAAAGAGGGAAAGAGAAGAGGGATGAACAACAAATCACCATGTCTGAGAAAGCTAGACAATTTCATAATGCAAGCTAATTAAAATTTAACAAGCATGTTGGTCACCTTTTCTAATCCCCTGACCAGCCCTGTGGAGTCAGCTTGCAAATATTAAGGCTCTTTTGCTTGCAAGATACCAAGTTATTCAGAATTTCCACATGCTGTATTTTTATATATGATTTTGAAACTAGAAAAAATTTAAGCAGTACATTTTAGAATGCACAAGACTTTCTGTGGTAGATTTGTTCAGTGCATTCCATCTGAATATTTTCATTCTGTGAGGTACAACAACGTCTAATGGAGGCCACTTTTAATCAAATTGTTTTTTTCCTGTTAATTTTCATGTCTATTCAGAACATCCATTAAAGTCAATATCCTTAATTTAATGGAAGATTTCCTTTTGAAGTAGCTACATTTTTTTCTGTTTAAATTAACACTGAGAATGTGTAATGGATGTGTTAAATAGATAATGCTATTAATGGGGAAACTGCATAAATTAAACACACGTCCAATCACTTTCGAGGAATCTATTCTATTTTCAACAGTTTGATTCTCTCATGCAGTGAACTGACAGACCTCTGGCATAGATTCTCTATTGCTCTAATTTTATAATCACCGTTGCAAACATTTGAGTCACCAAAATTCTCTTTTTATTTTTATATGGACACATAAGTTGATATTCAAATTTTTGGGGATGACATCTTTCAAATATAGCTTATACGTCTTTAGGTCTGTGTGTTCACCTAGTTTTTTATTTATTTACTTATTTATCTCTTTACTCATCTTCTAGTGTCTTACTGCCAAAGTTAAATCCAACACTAATTTATTCTTATCAAACTTCACTGTCTTCTGGTCTCCTACGGATCATTATTCTCCTTGCTACGGTGATTGCAGAACACTCTCCCCTGCAAACTCTGAATACACTTTAATGAGAACTGTTATTTAGGAACCCTACACAATGACACCTAGAAGTTCTGAAGCTTGAGAGAGTCAGATAAAAAATCTCTAACATGTAAAAAGAGTGTGGGTTTGCAATATGTTCTCAAACTTAGTACTTGTCTTAAGTGAAGTGGTTCTCAACCTGTAAGTCAGGACCCCTTTAGGGGTGGTCAAACAACCCTTTCACAAGAGTCATACATCAGGCAGATACATTGAATATCAGATATTCACAGCATGAGTCATAACAGTAGCAAAACTATAGTTATAAACTAACAGAATTATTTTATGGGTGGGGGTAAACACAATGAGGAAACGTATAAAAGGTTGAAGCATTAGGGGGATTGAGAACCACTGTACTAGATCAAGTTTACTCCAGTGAATGGCCCTGTGCGCACATATGGGCTAAAATTCAACTCAGTGGCTTATTAAAAATATAAAGAACATGAAGTTGGGAAGGGATTGGGAATGTGAGGTAGTGGTCTGGGGAAAGTTAGGTAGAAGTTTTGGGGTGATTATGGTCAAAATACACTCCATGCATAAATGGAATTCTCAAGGAATTAGTAAGAGATTGTATTCATTAAAATTTAATATTTCCTATTGACTAACACAGCATAGTTTCTTACAACAGAATCCAAGTTCCCTGTTACCTACAGCCCTCCTACCTCTCACTACCAATCCTTGCCCAGCCTCCTGAGCTGGGTGTTCATGCTTATAGATGTAAGGCACCATGGGAAGCATTATTTCCTATTCAGAAATAAGAGCACAAAGTATCAAAGCAGAGGAGTTTATGGGCAGTTTTGATACCTCCTTGTCCTACTTTAGACATCTCAAGCCTTTCAGATAAACAAACACAACATGCAAGGGTTTTAGTTTATTGCCACATATTCATCTCTCCCTGAGTCTACAAACGTTGTGGCAGGTAACACCTGCTGAAATTCTGTAACCTGGACCTTCTTTTCCTTCTAGCAATGCAGGGCACATATTTCTTACTTTCAGTAATCAGAAATTTCTTAGCAGTGATTCACAACATACGTGGAGATTTTAGTCTCTGTTATAACTATATTCCAACAGTGTTGGGAGTGATTTCTGATTACTGTGGCTGCAATTGTACTCATTCCAAGCTTATAATATCCAGTTTGTTTTACAAGACTTATAGTCATATTTTCTTCAATACCCCCTCCCCCACATTTTTCTCTTTCCCTCTCTCTCATGCACAGACACATACACACACATACTTATGCTTAGAATATTAAGAATTTGGGAAACCAAGCATGATTTTTTTCCTTTCTACGTATTAATACAGAAAATAGTCAATCACAAGACTCACTACCAATGGGGGCCAAGAAGGGAACCATAGGTGTTAACAGGGTTATTTGAATTTTAGCCTGAACTTCCAGTTGTATCTGGACCTGTGATATTAAGAACTCACAAGCTGCAAAAAACTGGAAGGTAGGACAGTGCAAAGATACCATGCTATCTGGTGAAAGCCAGCTCCTTTTACTAATCATATTAATATAAAAAATCTTTAACATTTTATAGTCAAATGAACTGCTTTAATTTTATAATCAGGAAAAAATTTAAAACCCTGTGGCTCCTCCATCTAGTCTATTCAAAGACTATAATGGAGTTATTCAATCAGTCACATTAATAATGTCCATTTAGAAAATCTCAAAATGTGTAATTAAACAAATCTGATTATTGGTGTTATGTAAAATACATGGACCAAATGAGGTTGTATAACTTTGTGGCTATAATACAATAGCTTATTTGTTGATTTTCTAATGCAGTCATAGCATCCATGACAGCCTTTGTGTTTAATTTTAAAATGGAGTTTCAGAGAACCATAGAAAAATATACTACAACTCTCAATTGCTTCTCTCTTTTTTTACAGAGATGTCCAAACCCAGAGAGACTGTCAGTGTGAAGCTGGAGAAGACACAGGAGATCACAGGTCACCATTAAGGTTAGATCCCATCCTCTAAACCATGAAGTTGACACTGTATGTCAGCCTAGCTGTGGATCACCAGGACATGAAGATGAGAATCAGTGTATAAAATAGGGAATCCCCAAATAGAATGGGTGCCACACACTATCTAAAGACGAAATTCTTTGTTTATTTATTGCAATACTGGAGATGAAATTTAGGAACTCAGATATGTTAGATAGGCTTTCTGCCACTTAGCTCTGTCCCCACTGGTTAATTTTAAACTCTCTGGGGATAGTGGGAGAGAAGAAAGAAGAACCAAAGTTGAAGAACATGGAGGAGGAGCAGGAGGAAGGCGTGGAGAACAAGGAGGTGGAGAAGTAGAAAAAAGAGAAGCAGAGAGGAGAGGGCAGGTTGCTGACTGAGGACAAGACAAAGCGATCCTGACTCTTGTATTGAAGGGCAGGCTGCAAGCAAGCTCCTGTCTCAGAGCTTCTACTGTTTCTCATGCCCCGCGTTTATTATCCACCTGTGCCACATTGTTTTGTTATTTGCTCCTTCGGGAATTTTGTTGTAACTTTTCTATGCTAGACCATAAAATCCTATAAGACAACACTGCTCTTTTTAAAGCTTCTATCATCCCCTCCCACCAGGGTATTGATCAATTTCCTACATGGTGAAAAATATTTTGTGTGTATTTCTGTGGAGCTGAATACAGCCTGATACAAACAATAGAAGCCCAGCAAATAAACCTAAATGCATTTTAAAATTATGATTGACTGACAAAACTATTCACCAATACAGGTTATTGTGCAAAAATAATTCCCACAAATTGAATTAGAAATAGGCGAATTGATTTAAGAGTCAGTGCTAGCTTAGCTTGTACTGCGTATTCCAAGGCAGACAAGAAAGAGCTCACAGGCTCTGAAGGTTAAAGTAACAAAGAATCAGACACAGAGAAAGATGGTATAGATAAAGGGCTATATAAGGTAAGAGGATTTTCCTGACAGTTTTCTCTGGGAAAGTCTGTTGACATTTGTTTAACCATTGTTGAGAGTTTTCATATGAGTTCCCCACACTGGAGATGGGAATCCCACTTCAAGCAACTGGGTAAGACTGGATTTGCACACGCTGGGAGTTAAACAGTAAGCACACAATCTAGGAATTTTCATTTGCCATGAATAAGGGGCAGAAGCCAAAACAAGCAGAAAGGAAAAAAATGAAACAAAATAACAGCATGTAAAGTTCTGGTTAAATTTAACTATTGTTCTCAGGGTTAAAACTGCCCAGCCAACCCCTCACTCCTTCTGGATACATCAACACATTATATTTCCAACTAAGAAATAGAAACTGGTGGCTTAGGTTGTTCAGATCAGCCGATGAATTAAAAAACATTGAAAACTCTGATGTGACTACTTCAGAGTCTCAAGAAAACATTATATTGTAAAATTATATATTTTAAAACAAGGAAGTTCACAATTAAGAGCGAAAGAAGGTCAGGAGGATAAATGGAAGATAAGTGAGAAAAAATAAAATTGGGTTCTTGTTGAGCAGAGTGTAGATAGAAAAAATATTGTATAATTTTTCAATTATATATGTATATTTGTATACTGGGTCTCCAACTCTAGCTGCTAGAGAAAATGATGGAGGAAAAGACTAAAAAGAAAAAAGCAGAACAGTGTTGTCAGAAAAATTCTTATTTTCTTGTAGTCTGAAAAACTAAAAAAAGTTTTTTAAAATAAAGGATCCAATGAAATTTAACAACAAACAAAAATAGTCTAGGAAAGAGACCACATTTTGAGTACATAGAAAAAAGACAAGGTGGATTACCAAGTTGGGCTGATTATTTTGGTTCTTGAGATGGTGACTTCATGGTCCTGATCAGTACCCAATGTTTATGGTGCTGGACAAGATCAGTTAGCATATCAGTAATGATCAAATGTGCTTGTTCTAAAATAAGTTTTGGAATTGTGGTATTTAGGGCTTTGAGAGATGGCTCAGATTGAAAGGTGTTCTACTGTGTAAGTATAAAAATGTCTGGATCCCCAGTACCTGTATTAAAATTTATGGAGGCTACATCTGTAACTATAGCTCTGGAAAACTGAGGACAGAGATAATTAGATTGCCAAAGTTCTTCACCAGTATTTTGGTGAGCTATAGATCCAGTGAAGGATTCTACCCCAAAAATAGATAGAATACCATATAGTAAGTGGGAGAGCAGGTAAATTTTCATGAGTTTAAGGCAAGCCTGGTCTCCTGAATAAGACCCTGTCTAGATGAATGAATGAATGAATGAATGAATAAATAAATAAATAAATAAATAAATAAATAAATAACTGTGGGGATAGAAGAGGACACCTGATTTTTTTTTAAATATGGAATTCACCAATGCAGTTACATACACATGTACATATACGCACCCTTAAAGATTCACACACAGTACACAAAATTTACAGTTTGCTGTCAATGACAATAAAGACAACATACACGCTGAGCCTTTACTGTTTTCAGGGTTTAGGACCTCTCTACATCAAATATAGTTTATTGCAACTTTTACCTTCTTCTTTTTCAAACGTGCCCAGATCATCACATAGATAATTACTGCTAATTGCCTATGTCCTCAAAGAACACTCAAAACTTTTGAGGATGAGTGCATATACCATAGAGAGCTAAAATCCTGACAATTTAGCTGCATGAGTATCCATCTTACTTTTATTCGTGTACCCTTCCAAGTGCCTGTATCGACATTTACTCTCATGCTATGTAGATTTTTTTTTTTTTCTGACAGCAAGCATTATATAGAGAGGGAATGCAGGTGGGTGTTGTCAGAGCAGGTACGTTCCCAGAAAAGAGAACTTGGACATTTTCTGGCTTCTGATGTGCTTATTTCAAGATTAAGTCTCTTCATTCCCATGGGAATTTGTCGTGAGGTGACAAATGGACCCCTTGCTATTTAACTAATCCATAGTGAACTTTCTAAATGACTCAGGCAGTAGATGGTTTGTGTAACTACATTTACATCCACCTGTCACATTTACTCAAATGTCACTGCATGCTTTGACAATCTGGAGACGGGGAAACTGAGGCTACTCATTTCAGAGAGATAACAATCCTGATTAGTCTCCTAAGAAAGATAAGTCATTCTCCAGGGTTAGTTGCATTGCATTTGGGATCCTGACTCCATCTTTCTCCCCTCTCTCCACCCTCCTTTCTTCACTCTTTTCTTATCTCTCTCTCCCTCTAAATTTCTCTCTGTCCTCCCAGAAGAATACCTGCTTCTAAGCCATGAAAGCTCATTACCATGCTGGAAAGATGTGGCATTTTAGCTGGAAAGGTCACATGGCATAGTAGAAAGAGCAGAGAACTTATAATTAGAAGTCCCAGGTTCAAAGCCAGGTTCTCCTCCTGTCTAGCCCCTATTCTGCCCTTGCCCACTTTTAATCAGCAAAGTGACCTTAGGCAAAGGAGATGGGTTTCTATTTCCAGGCGGTCCTTTCTACTTTTAACATTTCACGTGGAGATCAAAAGAGATTAAACTGATGAAGCCTATAAATTTAGCAGTTAAATTTACACACAAATGAATTCAAACTCCAATTATAAGGTAAAATCCTTTCTTTGTATGTAACATCGACTGTGACAGCGAGAAGGAGCTGACAACTTCACCATACGTGTCTGTGCAGGCTTGATTGACACCTCTGAACTATGGCTTTCATTCTTCAGATATCTCTATGACAATAGATAAGAGACTGGGGTTGCTTGAGAATAATTGTGATAGAGCACCAAATGTCACTCACAAAAATGTTTCCCTAACTGATATTCCCCTGGTGCTATATAAGGAGAAACTGAGTGGAGGAATCTAAAATCCCAGACTTCAAAGAAAAGCTAGAAAGAACCAAAAGGGATATTTTTTTTCTGCAATGTGACAGAAGAGATAAGATCTTTGTGACTGAGGGATGCAGCTATCATACCCTCAACTTCTTTGACCTGTTTTTAGAGTTCTCATTAGAAAGTTGTGCCTGTTCTGACTAGTTTTCATGAAGAGGTACTGTTTTTTCCTTCATGATCCCTCCCATGAACCTAGTAATTCATCATTCACTAATATATTTTTTGACGTTGGTCCACTATGATGAATAATAGGCTCTGTAAACTGGTTCAAAGCAGTGAGACATCACTGGTGCAGATCACTTAGTGTGGTTCTAATAGGTGGTAGTGATGGTAGCTCTGCAGTGGCAATCCCTCAGAGCTTGCTGCATGTCTGCATGACTTCAGACATTGGCACAATCTCAAAAAGACCAGTTCCATTTCTTTCCTTTACTTCTGTCTACTTACTTTCTTCTCATTATCTCCTTCTTTGTTTTTCTTATTTCCTTTTTCTTTTTTCTTTTCTTCTATCCTCTTTTCCTCCTTCCCTTCTTCCCTCCCCCTCCCTCCCTTTCTTTTTTTTCCTTTTTTTTTTTTTTGGAGACAGAACCACATAACCAGTTCACAGCATAACTGAGAATACCTTGAACTTATGATTACCCTCCCTCTATTTCTCAAGTAATGAGTTGATAAGCATGTGCCACTATGTCTGGTTTTGTGTTACTGAGGTTAGAATTCAGAGTTTCTTACATTCTGGACAAACACTCTACCAGCTAGGCAATATCACTGGAGGACAACTTGCAAGAGTTAGTTATTCCCTTCCAAGATATGGGTTCTAGAATTTGAACTCAGGTCATTCGGTTTGGCAGCAAGCACTTTTACACAATGAGCTATCTCTCTGGTTTTTATGTGGAATAATCATTCTTTCACGAACTATATTGCCTTATGTGTTTCTTATTATTTCAGACACAGCATGTTTGAAAACTGATACACATATTCTTTCAATCTTATAAATAATTAAAATGTCTAAAAATTAAAATGTGTCTGTAGTCACATGATGCACCTAAGTGTGTAAGATATTAAAGTTTTAGATTCAGGTGAAGTGTTGTTGGTTACTCTCCTCAAGGTCTTGTCCATTCATTTTCACTATTTCAGTTTTCTGACTAAAAGGATGCTCATACTGCAGTAGATCCTGTGTGTTAAAAATAACAGTAATGACACAGCACACACATCAGCAGCTTGCATGGAAAGACATACGAGTCAACACTATTATCTTAATTTTTAAAAAAAAATCTTTGCACATCACAAAAAACTTTCCTTTAAGCAAAAATTGTTTATAAATCTAGCTCTTTTTCTAATTGTCTTGTCAACAAGGAAAACATCAGCACACTTATCAGATGGCTTTCTGAACTCCTGCCCGTTCAGTAGTCTCTAATATCCTTTCATCTATTAAACTACTAACCCTATTAAAAGAAAACAATTGAATTAGTCTGACATGACTTAGTCTTGGCAAACCATTATTGAAGTTGAGTGGTGTCTGCTCCTCCTTGGAGTAAATCGTTAATAAGTTTGATTATAATTGGATCAAGAATTTCACCAGAAATCAATGTTGATCTCATTTAGCTAATGCTGAACACTTGGTATGTGTTCATTCCAGAAGCCATGCTGAATGCTTTGGTAAAGACAAGGCACCATGGCTGTCTACACAAAACTCACAGCCCGTTTCACTCTTAGGTCTCTAGAAAGTCCTGTAAGTCAGGTTCTTTGTGAGTCTAGTGTTATTTTCACAATTTAAAATGTATAGATTAAATTCTTCACGGTGCTGCTGTCCATCTTCTGCATCTCTGAATATAGTGTTAATATGAGTGGGCAGCATTGCTCATGGGTAAAGGAGCTTGCTGCCAAACCTGAGCTCAATCCCTGAATCCACATGATGAAAGGAGAAAACTGATTTCTGCAAGTTTTCATATGACCTCTGCAAGCACACATGCCTGCGCGCGCGCACACACACATACAATCATTAATTTAAAAAACATTATTAATAGACATTTTAGGTATATTCTAAATTTTTGAAATTCTTTTCCCTTTTGGTAAAATAAGTGAAATTGAACTCTGTGGAAATTGATGGACAACACATCTCAGTGCTGTCGAGATATAGAAACCAGGGCTTCTTTCACATTCTAGAAAAGTGTGAGTTACTTTGGTAGAGGATAATGTGTCCATGAGGCATGTTTCCCACAGGAAAAGAACAGACCAATCTTTTTTCACTTATTAGCATAGCACTGATAATATGCTATGTTCTTTTGTGCCACAAAAGAATGATTTTATTAATCTGTTACCAATAGATTACAGTACATATCACATGCCCAAACTTATCAAAAAGGATGGGAACTAATGTCATTCAATATAAAAAATAATTTTAAAATCTGCAACTATATTTAAAACTCCAATGAAGATAAGCTATTTACTCTAATTAAATATACATTAATTACTGATAAAATACATATTATAGGGCAAAGCACATTCNGGAGCCTGTCCTGGAACTAGCTCTGTAGACCAGGCTGGTCTCGAACTCACAGAGATCCGCCTGCCTCTGCCTCCTGAGTGCTGGGATTAAAGGCGGGCGCCACCACCGCCCGGCCAAAGCACATTCTTGAATAACCATGTTTCCATGTCAGGTAGCCTTTGAGACAGCATGTCCTCCAATCTTCCTGACACTATAGCAACTTTGTCAAAATTTTACAAGTTAGTGATGGTGCTAAGAATGGAATTTACAGACTATAATGTTTTCTATACTTCTTTCAACTTAACATCATGCTTTCTTGCAGGATTTCACAGTAGTATAGAAAAAGGTATGTGTTGAAGAAATTAGAAAATGAAGAAATCAAAAGAAATTGGATGTTGGTAATCTCCACAGACCCTGAAGTCTCCTTATCTACAACTAAACAGGCATTTGGCTCAGAAGCCAGAGAAGCCTTAATACCTTCATCAAAGTCCTCTTTACAATTACAGAGCTATTAAGAAAGTATGCAGCATAGAAGGTGAATCTTAAGTAGCTTAAATATTGCATTTAGATGATGGAGATAACAGTAATAATACTTGCTGCTACTAAAAAACCTTTATTCCTGCAGGCTTGGAATATTTAACTAAAGGTCAAAGGACATAAACCTCTGATAGCTACAAAACTGAGCTGAAACTATTTTAATAACATGCTATCTTTTTCTCTAATATTTATTTTCTGGCAGCTGAAACATATTTAATATAAGTCAGACCATTTTTGCTCATGTTCTCTTTAGAAACCAGTGGAGATATTTCAGTTTTCAGTGAAAGAAAATACCTTAGTGATTGCTTAAATGTTCGTTGAGTATAATTCAATCTATATAAAATTAAAAACAAGATAGAAAAATTCCACAGGCCAATGGAGCCAATAAATTATAGTAATGTGAGGAATTGCAAGCAAAATGAGAAATTTTATCAGAAAAAAGTACTAAAATTAGATACTAGGTCTGGGAGATGGCTCAGCAGTTACGAGCACTTGCTATGCAAAAACAAAAATGCGAGTTTGTATACTAGCACTCACTGAAAAGCCAGAAGTGGTCCCAGCTGTCCTGGGGATACCTGGAACTCCAGCGCTTGTATGGACGGATAGACATGATAATTTGCTGAGGCTTGAGTGCTGATAGCTAAAAAAAATGTGACTTCTAGGTTCAGTGAGAGACTCCGCCTCAATATAATAGTAAAGAGTCATAGAAGTGATACCTGGTACACTCCTCTGGTATCTGCTCACACCTGCGTGCGTGAGTACGCGCGCGCGCACACACACACACTCCACCTCTTATATGTGCATACATCCATAAAGAGAAAATATCCTTTAAAGAAGCAGCTGTGGACAGTATAAAAGAGCCCATACGCACAAATAAAGGCAATCTTGAGATTTTACCAGTTGTGCTTATCTCCACTGTTAAAAACGTTTGATCTGACTGATAAACGTTTCCCATGGTCTCGGGAATTTGAATGCTCAATTCCTATCGGTAGTGTTTTAAGAGATGTGGGCCTGCTGGAGGAAATATATTGCTAGGAGTGGGCTTTGAGAATTTAAAGACTAAAACCATTTGTAGTTCAGTTACTCTGCTTCTTGCTTGAGGTCCAAGATGTGAGCCCTCAGGTGCTCCTCCAATCACCACGTCTGCTGCCTCCATCCCAGAGTCATAGACTCTAGCCCTCCGGAATTGCAGCTCAGATAAACTCTCCTATAAGTTGCCTTGGCCGTGATGTCTTATCACAGCAGTAGAAAAGTAGCAGATTGGGAAAATTCACATGGTTAGTTAGAGTAACAAAACAGGGGTTAAAATGAAGGTTAGTCAGTAAAGTGTCAGCTCCCCAAGGTGAGGACCTGAGTTAAGATCCTGTAGTACTCAGCATTCTATTGCTATGAAGAGACACCTGACCAAGGCAACACTTACAAAGGAAAACATTTAGTTCCAGAGGTTTTAATTCATGCTCATTATGACAGAAATCATGAGAGCACACAGGCAGACACGGTACTGGAGAAGTAGCTGAGAGTTCAATTTGAATCCCCCATCATTAAAAAAAAAACTTCATATATTATAATTTTCTCCTTGTTACTCAGGATAACTTCCATAGAGTCTGGTCTAGACCAAACTGGGGACTTATTACAAGAAATCAATTTAACAGCTGACCCCTTTGTATCCCCCGTTTGTCTACAGTTCTGCCATGAAGTTCTGTGATGACACTTTCTTCATTGCCAGAGATGTTTTAATATTTCCATACATGTAATGTCGCTGCTTGGTTGCAGTAAATAAAAGCCTGTCAAATGAAATAAAAAGAAAACCATTTTCATTTTATAGTGAAATGAGAAAGAAACTTTAAATCCAAATGTGAGGTAAAATTATATTTACCTCAACTGTGTTAGTTTGGTGATGTACTTAAACAGTTGATATAATTACATAATGACAGGATTATTGATTATCATCAGCTCCAAATAGCACTTATTCTTACAATCAATGTAAAATAAGTTGCAATTCAAAATCTCTTTGTCTCCATTTTCTCAGGACTGGAGTTACAGATAAGAGCAGTCACGTTAAGGATAAAAGGATGAAGGGCATAGTCCCAAAGAATTCCTCACCAAACCGTCTTTAAAATGAATAAAATTTGTTTTGCAGTGCACTACCTAGAGTAGGAAGCCCATGCGGATTAACAGACTACAGTAGAGAAGAGGGATGAAATGAAGTCAACAAGGAAACCCCAACTTAACACAGAGCTGTTTTCACACTATGTTTATTTGATTGTAGAAAACCTAGTAGTTTATGGAGAAGGATATCATATTCATGGACCAGACAATCATTGAATAAATTCTACCTGATAATAACTGTTGGAACGTAGCCACCTAGTACCTTCAACTACTAAATGGACACTAAACATGTCAATTGCAGATGGGAGTAACACACACAACCTAAACTCTTGGAATGTAGTAAAGGATAGTGTACACAGAGTGGATCATTGGACAAATCTTCTATCGGGATACTTGCCAAGGAAAACAGTAGTGCCAGCTAAAACAATGTTAATCTTCTATTTAGAAAAAGACGTAATTACGCCAACATGAAAGCAAGTATGACACAGAAGGAATTTTAAAATAAAAACCCTAAACAAAGACATGGCATGCCAAATTAAAGATCATAGGGCATTTTTTTTTAATTCAACGAACAAGAAATGAACTGTTAAGTGGAAAGAATCAGGTAATTTTAACAGCTAGGGAATGTTTATTTTTAAAAAAGTGGGACAAAAAGAAATAGGGGAAATAATTAAAACAAAAAGATCAATAAACAAATTATTCTCAAGAGAGATGAGACACGAACTTTATACTTTATTTAAGATAAGTAAGAAGTTTACATTAAAGAGGAAATTGGGCAGTGACTCTGCAAAGAACAACAAGCAGAGCACTCGTCTTTCTGAAGGAAAGAGGAAAGATATATTTCAGTGATGATGAGAGGATGTCGTAAAGATCCTTCCTACACAAGGACATCCATAAACTGTGGCAGAGGAAGAATACAGTCCTCATAGAAGACAAAGATTTAGTTCATTTCTGGAAAAAAGAATTTCATAACTCTGTGATTAATCTAAGATTAAAAATGATTTCATTAAAACAAGAAAATGCCATTTCATTTTTATATTAAAATATTTCTAAGCAATATGAATCATGTTCCATCATGATATATTTATGTATCACAGTAGGGTAGGAAATTACTGTTGGTTTTATCTAAATTTCTGTTTTTTTTTTTTAAAGAATTATTACCTTATTTTATTTACTAATTGGTTTATTAATTATGTGTGCCTGTGTGTGCACATGGTAAATGTGTGTTGAGCGTGTGTATTTGTCTTTGGGTGGCATGTACTTGCTGTGACATTCTTGTGGAGCTCAGAGGAAAATTTTCAGCAGTTCAAAAATTAATTGTTGGGGCACAAGAAATGCAGGTAAATACATTTGCCTTCAAGCTTGATGAGTTTGATATCAGGGACACATATGAGAGTAGGCAACAAGTGACTGCCACTAGCTGTCTTCTGATCCCCACACCCATACTATCATATGTGATTGGCAATCCAAACTTACACACAAAATAATTGAAAATATACTTCAATTTCACTGGTTTATATCATCATGTATAATATATCAATATCCCAATGTTTCTGGACCATAAATAATTCATAAGGGTAGAGTAGGAGAAATTAAATGCAGAGGAATAAAAGGTATGTGGATCCAAATTCCTCATACTGTAATAAATAGTTGTTAAGTAACAATTCTTTGTTTTAAAAGCTGTTAGGGAAAGGGTTCCATAGCTCGGGATCACTGTGACTGTCCTGATAGCTCCCTTCCTAAACTTCTCTGCAACAGGGAGTACTCAGTGCCAGTGATCCCCTCTATAGTGTTTTGGAGAAATTCAACTGTCTTATGGATAGAAAGCCCTCCCTATGTTGATGATTTTACTGGCTGACTGATGGGCTAAAACTTCACAACTGTAGAATGTGCAGATATGGACCTGAATTATCTTGAGCTATATTTGGTCTCCCAGGTAACATTTACTGTTCAGGTCTGTGTCTGACCTGACTTTCAATGCACAGAAACATCTTTGAACTGCCTTCTAAGGAGACAACCAGCTTCAACTAGCCCCAGTGCCAGAAATGCTGTCAAAAAACATGAGCCCTATGGCAGAGGTTTTTTTCTACATTTTTAATGCTTCTGTCTGATGTTCCTACAATGTATCTTTTAAAGCCTTGCTTAAATGACTTCCTTATGTTCTATTATTATAAAAATTTATGTAACCGCATTCTTGTTAGAAAATGGTATTTCGGACAACCAGAATCTATTTTCTTGGACCACAATCATGCTATTTGCCTTATAATAAACTTTCTACTCGAGAGGTGATAGCTGAGGTTTGAAGTTATAAGACCGTCACCACTATTTTTAATGAAGCCATTGATCAGTGAATTAACTAATCATTGACAAGGTGGAAATTCTACTAATCATAACATGAGAAGGATGTATTATTTGCCTAATATGCCTACATAGAATATGTGTGTGTGTGTGTGTGTGTGTGTGTGCACGCGTGTGTGCTCTAAGCAGGTCACAAGTCAGTTGACATGTCAACCACGTTTTTCACCAAAATAATACTCTATGCTATTATAAGGAGTTTATAGCCTCTCTAACACAAGCTTTTATCTCTTTATTTTTATGCCAATTGCATATATTCATTTAGACGTTAGAAAAAGAGGGAGTTTTCATTTTCAAAAGGAACAATTCTGAAAGATTAAGGATTTGAACTGGCCATCTTCTGTAATGAGGCAAGGCTTCCAGTGTTGGGACTGGGACACCAATCAAGTCACTAAACCTTTGACCTACAACTTATCCTGTCTGGACGATGTGTGGGGCCATGTTGGCTCAGGAGTTGTGGGAGTGGCCAACCAATGACTGGTCTAATTTGAGGCCCAAGTTAAGAGAGGAAACCCATTCCTAGAAGATCAGGAATTGGAAGTTAGACTGTCCAGAGACCTAGGGTAGAAACAAACACAACTGACAATAAAAAAAGTCAATGAAATGATTCCTAATGATATTCTACTATACTCATATATCTGTGCTTAGCTGAATCATCAGCAAAGAGGTTTCCTCAGGACACTGAAGGGGGCAATACAGAGACCCACAGTAAAACATTAGAATTTAGAGGAATCCTACAGAAGAGGGGGAGGTAGGAGCCAGATGGGTTGAGAGCACTAGAAGAACAGGACCCTTTGAATCACCTAAGTAGGATTCACAGGGGCTCACAGAGACTGGATCAACAATCATGGAGCTTGCATGGGTCTGTGCTAGGTCCTCTGCATATGTTGTGGTTGTTTAGATTGGAACTTTTGAGTTGGGCTATCGCTCACTCTTTTGCCAGCTCTGGGACCCCTTTCCTACTACTGGTTACTTTGTCTAACCTTGCTATGAGGGATATTGTTTAGTCTTATGGCATCTTGTTAAACTGTGATTTTGGTTGCTTTCACTGGGAGGCCTACTCCTTTCTGAAGGAAAACTGAGGAACAGTGGATCTGGGGGAGAGGGGAAGTTTGGGGGAACTTGGAAGATTGGAGGGAGGGAAGGCTGTGGTCAAGGGTATTGTATGAGAAAAAAATAAGAAGGAAAACAATACAGAAAATAAAAGATTCAGAATTCACAGTCTCTATCTTTTCAAATCTGTGTGTATTTTAGGTGATTTTGCTGTTAATTAATTCAAGTTGATGCTTGAGGTGAGGCATCCTTGAAGGCCTCCTGTGTTACTTGATTATCGTACTCCCTGGAGTTACTCTCATATTTAGATCGACATTAATATTAGTCACAGATTTCATAATGCATGACTTATGATAAAACCTGATTATTTTATCTCATGCCAAAACCATGTGTGTAAGAGCAAGAAGGCATACTTGTAAATTTTGTTTACTTGATTCTTTTCCTTGTAGCATTAAAGTTGGGAAAGCATGGGCAATTTGGAGTGTAGGCTTATATACGAACATGTCTCCTTTTGAATATATTGTACCAGAGTGACTAAATTTTGTGTGTGATGATTATACATTTGTATTAATAATAATTCAATTATGTGTGTGTACAAAGGCATGCATACACCTGTGTGTATGGATGTGAAGGCCAGAGGTCCGTAATCAATATCTTCCTCATTCACTTTCTACTTTTTATTTAGAGACAGGCTCTCTCACAAAGCTTGAACTTGGCAGTTTGGTAAGGCTGACGAGGCTCAGAGCCTAGGGATCGACCCCTCTCCCTTCCCTGCACTGTGATTTTGGTTCTGCATTACCACACTCAATTGTTTTCATAAAGGTTCTGGAAATGCAATGCAGGTCGTCATGCTAGTAAAGCAAACACTTCACTACCCCGCCGTCTTCTCAGCCCTCATTGTTTACAAGCTCTGAGGTGATATCTGGTATATAAATAAGCCTTCACTGTCTGTCTTTTCCTCGGTTCCTTATTTCTCAAAATAATATTTCTTCATCCTTTGCTTGACCCCTGCCTCCCACTCAGCTTAGCTCTTAATTCCCTGAAGAAAAATATCAGTACTATCCAGGAGAAATTATATTCTAATGGAGGTAATATGAAGGGATTTAAGTCTTTATCCATGGCAGTTGTTTTCTTTAAATACATATTTATGAGCAATCAATTCTTTTGCAGAGTAAAACAAGGAGAAAACAAATAAAAACAAGTAAAATCCTGGGTGTGAAATCGTAAACAATGTGGTTCTTTACATTCATTACAGGAGATTAAAAGGTCCTGTCTACCTATCTGGGTCCTTCCACCAAGGAAGGCAGTCTCTACTTGATGAGGGCTTTGCAGGGCATCACTATGATTGATGTTCATAGTCAGCTTGAAAAGGAATCTCTAGGCAGTTTCTAGATTAGGTTCACTTAGGTTGGAATGCCCATTCTAAATGTCAGTAACATCATTTTTTGGATTGTAGTCATGCAGTGGATAAAACCTGAGGAAGGGCAGCATAATTGTCCATTTCTTTCTGATTCCTGACGGTAACAATATGTAATCACATGCCCCACACCCCTGCCACCTTGCCCACCATGATGGACTTTACCCTCAAACTGTGAGCCAAAACCAGTCCTACCTTCCTTATGGTGCTTTGTAAAGTATTTTGTTACAACAATGAGGACAGTGGAAGATACACTCACTGCAGGCTGTTTATCTAGAAGCACTTAAGCAACTGATGCTTAAATTCAGTGGCATCTGCTCTTTCTCAAAGACCAAGTTGTGAGAATAATTCAAGTTACTCATAGTTTTAGTTGCCCTGGATTTCCCTTAGGCTCATGACACTGAGATACTTACAGCTCTTGTAGTTTGTGTTCTTCCTCTTGCCAGCAGTTGCCTGACATATTTAGGCCTCATGAGCCCTCAGGGGTCATGGCAGGTCAGGTATCTCTCAATTTCACTGCAGATGAACTTCATATAGAAGAATGGAACTGAGACTGTAAGCCCCTTACTGCCTATCAAAGTCCATACCGAACACTGTGTCCTAACCAACGGAACAAGACCGATACAGTGCTCTAGTCAACAGTTATCCCAGTAGGGGGATGATATTTTGAAGCTGCCACACATTTCTCAATAGAAAGAAAATTAGGATTTTATCACACGAGTGAGAGATGGGAGTAAGTTATGGCTGTGCTAACAAAGGAATGCTTTATCGCCACTTTACATTAGAGTGCTGGCATTAACAAAACTGTCCCAGCATTCACAATGATGTATGCAAGGTGAAATTTTGTGAGAAAAGGCAAGAGAAATAATTATTCAGGTAAACAGTTTAGAATGAATGAGAACATGGAAAGACCTTTTGCTTGACTGGTTGTTTCTGTTTTTTTTTTTTTTTTTTTTTTTTTTTTTTTTTTTTT
>NW_026068034.1:4692809-4728209 GCF_014885135.2 Alexandromys fortis
CCCTCCCTCTCCAGCCTGAAGAGCAGTCCAGATTCCCTGCCTTGCGGGAAGTCCAAGGTCCTCCCACTTCTATCCAGGTCCAGGAAGGTGAGCATCCAAACAGGCTAGGCTCCCACAAAGCCAGTTCATGCATTAGGATCGAAACCTAGTGCCATTGTCCTTGGCTTCTATTGAGCTATCTGTTAGCCCTTTAACACCATCAATTCCAATCGCTTTTCCACTGTGGCCAAATATATGTACAAAATGTGGAGGAAAATTTTCACTTCTATATTCTATGTATCTAAAGTTTAGCAACCCTTGGCCATGTGTTATCTGAATTTTGAAAAGTTGTGGGTTTCAATTGTGGTTCTTATCTGTACAAAAAGAAGTTTCTTTGCTGAGGGGTGAGAGCTACTCTTATCTGCGGGTGTGAAGATAGATATTTAGATTACAGTTACAAATTACTTTGATTTAGGAAAGTGGTAGTTGTAGGGCTTTCTCTAGGGTGTATGACTCACTAACCTCAGGTAATTGGCTCAGTTTCCAGTAAGAGTCAAGAATTCCCTCTTATTGAATTGGGCTTACATCCAATTAGACAAGTGTTAGTTACCCCTAAGATATATGTGCCAGTATTGAACCCTTGTGGATATCTACGCATGCTGGCCCCTATTGAGGTTCACAAACTTTGCAGCTACTTAGAAGGACTGATTGCTTTCCTTTCTTGGCAGGTTGCACAGAGCCTACAGACACTGTGAGAGTAGGTCTTCTGTGAGGAGGCTTCCTGATGAGTTCTAGCGCAGTTCCAACAAACCCTGTGTCTGACGAGTGTGGTGTCTTTAGCAATAAAGATGTAACTTCACGTTATGGCAGGCAACCAAAGACAATAACGACACCTTATATTGTTTTTAAATTTATTGGAGTCTGCTGACCAACAGTTCAAAAACAGAATGGGTTCTTCCCATTGCTTGATAATTTGTAATTTTTGTTAGTCTCTCTGATTCTTGAGGAAAGCATTATCATCTCAGACCACAATTTATACCTATATCTATCTGTCTTTCTCTCTATATATATTACTTTAAGTAAAAATAAATGAAGTTTTACTGTGTCTTTTCAAAACAAACAAAAATAAAAGAAGAATGGAAGAAAGAAACGAAGGAAGAAAGGAAGGAAGGGAATGGAAAGTCAACTAAGATCTCAATATAAAGCTCCTTGTTTCTCAAATTCTTCTTGTATTTTTTCAGACAGGGTTTCTCTGTGTAGCTTTGGAGCCTGTTCTGAAACTTTTTCTGTAGACCAGGCTGGCCTCGAACTCACAGTGATCTCTCTGCCTCTGCTTCCATAGTACTGGAAGCAAAGGCAGGTGACACCACTGCCCAGCCTTCTTGCATTTTCTATTTTGTTTTTATTGATGCTTAGCATTGTACTTGGGCCTTGTGCATGTTAGACAAGCACCCCATAAGTGAGTTATATCCTCAGATTTTCTCTTTGTACCGTTTGAACATTATAAACTCAAAAGTGCAGCTACATTTCAAGAAGCCATACAGTTACACTTTCTTCTCTATTCATATACTGTGCTGCCTAGTTTTAATCATCAACTTGATACAGTCTGGAATCAACAGGCAACAAACCAATCTTACTGAAGAATTGTGTAGACTATGTAGGTCCTGTTAGCCTGTGTTCAAGTCTATGAGGGAGTCTTGATTGTTCATTGTTGTAGGAAAACCTGATTCCGGGTGGTATGGACTGTTCCCTAGGCAGGACTTCCTGAAGAATATAAGCTAGAAAAGAAAGCATCCTAGAGCAAGCAAGCAACAACTCGCTCATCTGTACTTTTCCTCTACAGTCTTGACTAACAATATGATGCTACTAGCTGCTTGAATTCCTGCCTCAGTTTCCCCTCAGGGATGTCTATAAACTAGAATAGTAAGTTAAATATATCATTCTCCTCTCCAAGTTACTTTTTTGCTTTTTTCCCTTTTTATTCATTTTTTAAAAGAAAACAAGCTATCTTTTTTCATTATATACACCAATCCAAGTTCCCACTCCCTTCCCTCCTCCCATTCCACTCCTCAGAGGGGGTAAGGCACATTGCTTTGGAGAAGATCCAAGGCCCTCCATACTAAATCTAGGATGAGCAAGGTATCTCTTGAAAGAGAATAGGTTCCCAAAAAGCCAGCACATGCAATAGGGATAAATCCTGGTTCCACTACAAGTGTCCCCTCAGTCTGCCCCAGCCATGCAACTGTCAACCACACGCAGAGGAACTAGTTTGGTTCTATTCCTGTTCCTTCCCAGTCTGGCTGCAGTTAGTGAGCTCCCATTAGCTCATGTAGACTGTTTCATGGCTTGACCTCTTTTCTAATATTCTCATTTCTCCCACTCTTCAACTGGGCATTTTGTCAAGGTGATAGAAATTAAAACAGCCATTATATTTACTTCAAATTACGTCAACTTACACATTGTTGGTTAAACTGAGGACTCACAATATAATACTTTTCAGATAGAAATGAAATTTCTTGGTACTTCATAGTTTTACATAAGATAAAATTTATCTGGAGATATCAGCAAGTAAAGTTTGTTTGCAGGCAGATATACACTGTTTCACACTGGCACCTCCATTTACATAGATTTCTAATGGTAAATCTTAGCTAAATACATTGTCTTTTATTTTTCTTTACGCGCGTGTGTGTGTGTGTATGTTTGTGTGTGTGTGTGTGTGGTGTTGGTGGGGGATAAGGTATGTGCATATGTGTGTGCAGGTGCTCATGAAAGCCAGGAGAGTTTGTTGGGTGCTCTGGAGCTGGAGTTACAGGCAGTTATGAACTACCTGATATGGATGCTGAGAACTAAGCTCAGGTCTTCTGGCAGAACATAAAGTACTCTTAACCAGTGAACTATTTCTCTAGGGACAAATCTTTTTGCTGAATGCTAAAATTCCCACTCTGGTTATTTCTCTACAACTGCCCTATTCAGACACTGGATCTAAATTTTAAAATTCAGGAGGAAAGCACTGTCATTAGTAAATAATAAATTGAAATATTACCATAAGAAATAGTAAAATCATAGGTATAATGGTGATTATGGTGGATAAACAGTGAAACAAAAGAAAACTTACTTTGTTAGAGACCGATATTTCCCATGCTTGCCCTACACACCCCTGCTCAAATGACATTCCTAGCTTAATGTCCTTGCCGCTGTCAATGTATGAGAACCATCAACCTCCCACACCATGTAGAATGAAAATCTGCTTACTAACATGAAAATGCTAATGTTTCTGGGTCTATTGCTGATTGGCATCCACAAAATGCTATTAACATAATTTAATATCAAATATTGTATATGATTATTAGAGAAAAAAGCAATAAAATAAAATAAATAAGACAGGGCAAATCTGAGCGGAATAATTATCCTGCCAGTCCCTCACAAGCTGTCACAGTGACTACAGCCTCTCTGCTGACCTATGAGGAACACTCCCCCACTACCTGTGTGAGCATGCGGCCATGGGACCCACTGGATGATGCCAGAAGTGGGTGACAGATAGAGAAAGTACAGCAGCTCTAGTGGGTTCCTCTCCTGTCCTGGTGACCCCTGACATCTCATAATGATTCATCATGTCACAATGTGACAAAAAGCCAGGCAAGTTGACCAAGATTCCTGAGAGACTGAAAGAAAACCAATGCCTTCTTTGGACACGTTTGCATTTGTCTATGAGTAAGACATAATCATATAAATATAAATAATCAAATAAATATTTGTCATTTCAAGCAATATATATTAATATATGAGCATGTATATTTATTTATTAATGTATGCATTATATAAATAATTATTCACAAAGATTGCATGACTAACATAGGACTTCATTTAGAAAAAGAGAACAAATATATATGTGTGTGTGTGTGTGTGTGTGTGTAAATGGATATTATGTATATCCGTGTGTAAGTATGTGTGTGAGTTCACCAAACACTAACTAGTTTCTGTGTGCCAGGTGCTTCTATGCTATTTTCTCTGTGTTTACTACTTGGATTGGGGGAATATTTGCTTTTCTGTTATCTGCAGTATATGATGAATATCAAAATTAATTTTCAATTGGTATATAGCAAATGTTCCTAGAAAATAATATAAAGCAAAATATGGATCTTGAATATTGATCCTTCACTTATGTTGAGAGCCATAATAAAACCGAGCTCAACAGCTTTACATATCTTTGCTTTATTATCTGGTAAAATGTAGAAAGTCCCATCTTTTCAGGGGTAGCAGTAAAAGTCACATGCATTTGGTAAAGCATGCTGATATAAATTAAATATGTTAATTTAGCATTTAGAAGAGTGAGGGAAAGAGGCGGCATCAAAATGAAATAAAGGGATGATAAATCAGAAGTTCTGTGCCTGGCAAGGTATTAGCACAGCAAGTGCAGATCTGACGCTCAGAGCCTGTCTTCCATATGTCTTCCAACCTAACAACGTGAAATTTATCTCTTGAGTGGGCAGGAGAGTGCACATTAATGGACGCCACTGAGACACTTTTCCTGCCCTGCTTGTAACTAGACTCAAGTGTGCCCCAAATTGCTCCCTTGTGCTTGGATTTATTTTCTTCTCAGAGGCTCTGGATATTGTATTTCACTACAAAGAGCTAAAAAACATTGCAATCATTATTTATAAATCTTTTAGAAAAATGCATTTTCTTAGCAGCAACTATGGCAACAGGGAGCTCAAAATGACCCAGGAGCAGAACTGCTTCTCACAGTGCAGAAAACACACTCAGGATATATACTCTGTCACAGGGTATCAGGGTAACACACCCAGGATGTATACCATGAAAATGCTTATCTCAAAACTGGAAATTTTTAAGTAAACAATCAGAACAAGGGGTTAGTTAATTTGTTTAATACATGAGTGGTATCTAGATAAAATTTAAATAATATAATAGAAAGTTCTTTTAACTCTGTTGTATCAAAATATTATGCAGGTGTTGTAACACACGGAAAGATGGCAGGTGAATTAAAGCCCTAGTATTTCTTAGGTGCAGCCAACTTTTCTAATTTTGCAGAGTGCTGAGATTTATACTACTTATATTACTACCATTTATGATAAATTTAGTAGTTTTTCTGGAAACAAAATTCAATCATTCTTCTTCGTGATTAAAGTAAGCACAGTCTCTGTTGTATATTGTTGCAAAAATGCATCTTCTCTTTTTTGTTTTGCTATTTGTTTATTTATGATTGTTCCGAGACAACGCATCATTATGCAGTATTTATTTTTCTTAGTAATTTTTAATATTATCAACAAATGACTATGGCACTTTCATTTTTTAAGGTTTTATTTTTATATTTAATTATACATATGTTTGTGCAAGTGTAGTTTTGGACACATGTCTATAAGGGGCCTGAAGAAGCAGAAAAAATAAGGAGAGAAATTTGGAATCCCTAAAGCTGGAATGTAGGTTATGAACCACCTGATAATAGTGCTAGAAAACAAACTTTAGTTCTCTGAAAGTGACAGTTGCTAAGGCATCTTTTTAGTTCCATAATTGTATAATCATCCATGAGAATATTTTTGTAGATTGTTTTGTTGTTGTTTTGGTGGTGGTTGTTTTTGATAGGCTATCTTCCTCACCTGAGAATTGCCAAGTATGCAAGTAACATAGGCTGTCTGGATATCAAGCTATAGAGGTTTGCCTATTTCCACCTCTTCTGCTCTGGGATTATAAGCATGTGTCATGAAGCTTGCCTCCTTTGTGGGTCTTAAGGATCACACTTGGGCTTTCATGAGGTCAGACGGATACTTTTACACTGAATTTACTTGCCAGCCTTGAATTTCTTTTTCTTGGTGAGCAAAGCAGTCACAGAGAACGAGAGCTCACCTCATTAACAGATTTGAAATTAATTGTGCTTGAAAGAAAGCATGAAATATAGTCATTTTGGGTGGTTCCAGGGGGGTCCAATGCAGCATATACTTATTTTATTTTATTAATTTGTGAACAATTTTTTCCTGAGGATATTGTGTTCCTAAAAATCCTATAGTAGATTTGCAGTTAAATCTCAACATTAATAATTATTCAGTTATTTCTTATCCATAAATGAACAAGAATTATTTTTGAGACAGGTTTTCTCTGTGTAGCCCTAACTTTCCTGAAATTTGATCTGTAGACCAGGGTTACCTCAAACTCAGAGATCTGCCTGCCTCTGCATCACAACTGTTGTGATTAAAAGCTTGTGCCACCACTGCCCGGATAAGACCAAGAATTATTAATGTTTATTTATTTCTTATTTATTTACACAGGATGTAGGGAATGGGTAGTGTGAGTATAGGTGCCTGCTGAGGCCAAAATGAGACCTCAGCTTTACTGGACCCTTAAGCTAGGGAGAGTTAGGAGTTGTTTGATGTGTACACAGAGAGCTGAGAAAGAACAACAAAAGTTATTAACTGCTGAGCAACATTCCTGTGCACAAGAATATTTTTAAACTTCACTACCCATTAAAAAACCTCTACCTGAAAATATATTGGAATTTGTGGATAAAAGAGAGTAGTTGGAAGAGTTTTCCCCAGGATTTCCCAATAGGAAAGTTAAATACTTTCTATAATGAGTGTTTTGGAAACATTTGCTACATTTTGGTCATAAACCCTTGGCTTGAAAACTTGAGGATCTGGATTTGAATTACAGGATCACGAAAAATGTTAAATAACATTCTACTTAATTAAAGAAATAAAGCTAGGTGTATACCATTTCCCCAATTTTTATTTCTATAATATTTATAGTATATTAATAGTATTGCATTATTTTTACATAATTCTGGTGTTCATTCATACTGTTTTTTAGGCTGTTAATCTGCAGTGTTGGAGATGAAGCCCACAGCCACATGATGATGGACATGATCCCAAGAGATGCACCTCCTCATTGTCTTCCCTGTCTTTCATGCAGAGGGTAGCATTCTCAATTGTGTTTCTCTATAAATTTAGTAGTGATGTTGTTAATTCCTTTTAATTAAGTGTTTTATTTTATTTAAATATCCTTTATGGTGTATGATTCTGCACTGTTTTGAGAACAGTATATGCTCTAAACTTGGAAAACAACATGTTCAATGCCTAACATTAATTTCTTTTGTGGCATGGTTGATTCATACATACTTTGTCCAGTTAGAGAAATATTATTATGTTTCACCTCTTTCACAAAGTACCATTCTTAAATTGGCAGAACAGGGTAAACCAAGGTGGCTCGAAGAGTAAGGTGCTCAGTTCCAAGCCTGAAGACCCGAGTTTGCACACAATTGGCTGCTCTGACTTACTTGAGAGTCCTATAGGAAACTGAGGCACCATTCCTCACATACTCTTCTTACTTGTGTTTTGAGTATTTATTTTCTCACATGGATATAGAAAGCTGTAACATAAGAGGGTGAGAAAACTCTTTCCTGTCTCACATGGAACTTGAGTTTCCCAAAGGATTTCCTTTCTTCTCTGGGAGTTCTATGTCCAAATGAAATGAATGGAATGATGGCTGCTCACTTTGTGTGATCCCAAATTAAAAAAAAAAGAGAGAGAGGGGGAGTGAAAGAGGCAAAGGGAGACAGAGAGAGAGAGAAAGAGAGAGAGATCTGCACCTCACTCCCTTCCACAATTTTGTAAAGCAGTGAAGATATACATCTTGATTCTGTCATTAGTCATCCATCTACTATTGTTTGTTTTGTTGTTGATGTTTTAATTTTATTTCTCTTCTGCACTGATATGCAAATTCTCCTCAATCATTTTATGAAAATTAGTTTTCAACAAGAAATATCTGGAGGCTAAAGAATTGTGTCCGTGTTTAAAATTATTTATCACTGCTCCTGGAGACCCAGGTTCTATCCCTAACACTACAAATGACAACTAGAACTCCAGCTCTGGGAAATCCACACTATCTTCTGGCCTCTTTGAACACCTATACCTATGTGCCGTTTACACACACACACACACACACACACACACACACACACATGCACACAAATGAACACTGGATGTATCTTTAAAATAAAATTCCATGTTAACTCTAAGAACTGGGATGGTGATTCTCTTTGTATGGTAGGTGAATATTTTCCCTTTTTGTCCTTTTCATGCTAAAATGGAGTGGAAGAGAAATAAAAGCTTATCTAGCTGAAAATTCTATTATTTATTGGAAGATATCTATTCTGATTCTAGAAAGTAGGGAATCTGGGAGAGCTTACAGCTAGCTCATTGAAAAGAAACACTCTTGACCTTTCAAAGAAAACAGCTTGACAGCTATGTGGAAACGTCACAGTACATTGACAAAGAGTATAAGGACAATATGTGAGATAAAGATGATTTTTATAAGTTTATATGAAGATCATATATTTGAGAAAGTACATGAAAGTGTTGTTAGAAAGTATTGTATTATGATGTTATTTTGTATCTGATTTGCGAAAGTTATCTACAAACCTTTGTCTTTAAACAAAATTCTTATCAAAACTAGAGAATTTGTATTAAGCTTTAGATACATCTGTGCCAGTGGAAACAAACATATTTCTTTTTTTTTTTTCCTTTTTTTTTTTCTTTTTTTTTTTTTTTTTTTTTGTTTTTTGTTTTTTGTTTTTGCGAGACAGAGTTTCTCTGTAGCTTTGGAGCCTGTTCTAGAACTAGCTCTTGTAGACCAGGCTGGCCTCGACCTAACTCACAGAGATCCACCTGCCTCTGCCTCCCAAATGCTGGAATTAAAACCGTGTGCCACCACTACCCGACAACAAACATATTTCTTACTTTATTCAGAATACTTAGAGAAGAAAACAATATTATCAGAAATGATTTTTTTATATTTATTTATTAAAGATTTCTGTCTCTTCCCCTCCGCCGCCTCCCATTTCCCTCCCCCTCCCCCAACCAAGTACCCCTCCCTCATCAGCCCAAAGAGCAATCAGGGTTCCCTGCCCTGTGGGAAGTCCAAGGACCACCCACCTCCATCCAGGTCTAGTAAGGTGAGCATCCAAACTGCCTAGGCTCCCACAAAGCCAGTACGTGCAGTAGGATCAAAAACCCATTGCCATTGTTCTTGAAGTCTCAGTAGTCCTCCTTGTCCGCTATGTTCAGCGAGACAGGTTTTATCCCGGACTTTTTTCAGACCCAGGCCATCTGGCCTTGGTGAGTTCCTGATAGAACATTCCCATTGTCTCAGTGTGTGGGTGCACCCCTCGCGGTCCTGAGTTCCTTGCTCATGCTCTCTCTCCTTCTGCTCCTGATTTGGCCCCTAAGATTTCAGTCCGCAATGCGGGTCTCTGTCTCTGTCTCCTTTCATCGCCTGATGAAGGTTAATATTCAGGAGGATGCCTATATGTTTTTCTTTGGCTTCTCCTTCTTATTTAGCTTCTCTAAGATCACAAATTATAGGCTCAATGCCCTTTATTTATGGCTAGAAACCAAATATGAGTGAGTACATCCCAGTGGTGGCGCACACCGGTAGGATTTGCTGAAGGAGGCAGAGGCAGGAGGATCAAAAATGATTTTAACCATTAAAGATAGGATTGTGCCTAAGTTCTACCAAATACTAGATGTGCAATTTTAGTATTATTTGATAGAAAAGTAGCTCAGTTTTCTTTAGTGATATGGGATTTGTTGTATATTGCACCTAATACTTTAATGAAGGAAACTTTATAAGGATCATGTCTGCTTTTCAGAGTGTGTAGCATACAGGAGGTCCTCAGTAATGGTTAGCTATTGCTTCTGTACATTAGATATCGTCATGCATGTCATGACTTATTGATTGTTATTAGTTCTTAGAAATCATAGACATTTGTTCAATATGCATACTTGAATTTCTTACCATTTAGTCATTGCATTTAGTTCTTACCATTTAGTCATCTGTATTATGCGATATCCTCAGCCTTCTTTACTTTTAAGATGAAAACTGCCATGCCAGTAATTTTTAAAAAAGATGTAAAAGAGAATTATAATATTCAGTTTTAAACCCAAAGATTTGTGCTGCTCTCAACTTTGACCCAAGAAATCTCTTCAAGCTCTATGTGGTGGTTGATGTAGAGAGACTGACAACTGGTGAGTGTTAAGACAAGTGACAAGAAGTGCATGGGTGGTCCAGCTGTATTGCAAGTCCTGACCAAGATTCATGGAACATCATGAAAGAGAGGATATAAAAAGTGTAAACACTGGAGATATAGACAGCTGTGGAGAGTTGCTTTCTGGCATGGAAAGGTGCACGCTAAACTTCATAGCAAGTCTAGATACCTACGAAAGTCTTGAACAAAATCAAAACAGCCAAGGTTCCAACATGGCATCATTAGGTCTTAATCTTGGCTGTAGAGCTATTGACAACTGATGGTTGCTAAGGTAGGGTGAGATATTGCTTTTTGGAAGTGTGGCAACTGGTAGGTTGCCCCTGCTCCAGTGGATAGCCTTTTACCCATTCACGTATGAGCTGAACTAATTGAACTAAGTGGGTTATTAATTTTTAAGTATGTTAAATAGATAAGGGAATGTGTTGTGGAATATGAGCAGACCTGTAGGAAAGCAGTGTGAGAAGCAAATTAATTTAAAATTGTGCGCATGTATGAAATTTTCAAAGAATAAATACTATTATTTAATAATAGCAGTTAGTTGTAAAGAAAGGAAAATCTCTTTATATTTACAAGGATGGATTTTGTCATTATTTACTTTACAAACAAGTTGACCAAGCCACTGAACATCTCCTCTGAGGCTGACTTTATTGTTCAATCCACCTAGGGATAAGCCAGTAATAGAAAAAAATCACTTCACATATTTCAATATACTATGAAATAGGTACTTTATAAGATATTAAGGATTGATCTTTTGTTCAATGATACATGCTTAAACAACCATGTAAGAAAATAATATCTGTGCTTGTATACTTTATCTTTTCATATGTTAATACCTCTTAATTTTGTTTTCCTTTTTTTGTTTTGAAAAATGTAATATCATGATGAACAGACTAAATTGTCACAAACAATTTAAGTAAGCATGTCTATCTTAAAATACTATTAGAAAATATTCTACAGATAACAATACCATCGAAAGCTTTACACATGGGTATTATGTGTCTTGGGAAGATTTCTGTATGTCATTCACCGAGACTGAATTCAGCTGTAATTACAATTAACAAAATGTAATGCTTCCCAAATTACCAGAGTCATCCTTTTTATTAACACAACTTGATACAAAATAAGAAATTGATTGCTAAAGCTGTCACATTAATGTCCCTCTGAGACACTGACTATAATAGCAATCACTTTTGTTCTGTCCCAGGAGACATCATAGGACTGCAGGAGGCAGCTGGCAACCTATTCCTGTAATTATATTTCTCCCCATGTTTCAATTATTTGCCAGAACTTTTGCTAATAGAACAGTAGATGAATTCTATCCTATTCCCTTCATATTAAACTTGGTCATTATTGGGGTATGGAGGATTTTCAAATTCCAGATAGATATCCCATATTTTGTGTCTATAACCTCGGCTTGTGACTTAACAGTAATACGGAACAGCTAAGTCACTGCAAGAAATAAAAGTTAAGATATTGCCTAGCAATTTCTTAAAATATGAGTGTCATGGAAGACTCACCAGGAATGAGAAGAGGCTAAAAAGAAAACCATTTAAAAACTATTTTAGACATAGGTTCTGCGATTCTATGTCATCTAGGTAGAAAGAGAGAGCTGAGCAGGAATGAGCTCATTTTCCATGCATCAGAGAAGCAAGAAAGGAATGGATAGAAATGAAGACATCCTTTTCTAGTTATCAGTGCAAATTCATAGTGAGGCAGTAAAATTTCCATCAAAGACATCCGAACTGCATTCTAAATTTAAAGTAATAAAAAGTATTCCAAAGGCGCACAGAAACTATGGAGTCACAATGTCCTCTGTCTTCATTCACCCCAGTCTAGTGTCTGACTCTTTTTATTTATTTGACCAAATAATCAATATATAACTCTTGTGGCACCAAAAGTTTTAAGCTGATTTGCATTACTAAATTTTTGTTTTGTTTTAATCACTGAAATTTATAATTAGCAAGTGGAAGTATCTGCAAATGGGTTTCAAAAAGTTAAAATTGACATTCCAGATTCTCTATGATGCAGTTGTTAGAAAAGTAAATATTTTATGTTTAAAATCAAAATCCTCCTGCCATGTTGCTGTGAGGATTAAATAAGAAACAAGTGGGTACATAGTCTCTATATTGTGGGTATGAAAAGGGGTTGTTAACAAACACTGGCTCACATTCATTCTGACGCCTAATGCCTCACCTGGTCCTTTGAGCATCGGTGTGTTTGTGTTGCCGCTAGAAGCTGGAACTACTCATCAAACTAACACCTTCTTTTAAAATGTTTTTCTTACTGATGTTGGAATTGCTATTAAGGGGTCTTTTATTCTCAGAAGGACTTTTTTTCCATCCAACTGGAAATTTTCTTAAAACTGTGTGTATGTGTGTATGTGTGTGTGTGTGTGTTTATGTGTGTGTAAATATATATATATTATCAGTTAGCAGATCAGGGAGTTTGCTGTGATACTCTATCTCCTAGTAACACCCATAACATCTCATAAACATGCCTACCAAAATCTAAATATGATATGAACAATGACAACAGCAATAGATATGCAAAGTTGAAGAAAGCCCTTGAAGCTTCAACTTTACAATAATAACTACAAGCAACTAAGGAATTCTGAGAGTCAGATTTGTAGTTTTTTCCAGGAACAAACACACCAACTTGTTACCCTATACTAAGTGGTCAATCCTAAAAACACACGTAGAAGTCACATACAGACTGAACAGGGGCAATATTTAGAAACTCTCTCTCTCTCTCTCTCTCTCTCTCTCTCTCTCTCTCTCTCTCTCTCTCTAACTGTGTGTGTGTGTGCAAGAATTATTTATAAAAGTTACCATGAAAAAGAGTTTCTCATTGAATGTAGAGCTGGTTGTTTTCAACCAAGGCTGGCTATCTCTCTGGACCCATTGTTCTCCTTTCTCTGTCTCATGATATGCCAGGGTTGTGTGGGCATTTCAATGTCTAGATTTACTTGGATGCTAGGAATCAGAACTTGGGCATGCATATTTATAGAGCAAGTGATTTTACCACAGATCCATGTACCCAGCAAAAGTAGGATTCCACTATGTATGCTTTTAATACCATTGGTTAATAGAGAAGCTATTTTGGGCCTGTGATAGGGTAGAGTAGAGCTAGGCAGGGCAAACTAAAATGAACGCTGGGAGAAAAGAAGCAGAATGTAGAGAAACAATGCAGCCACGCCAAAGACAGATGCTGAAACTTTACCAGGTAAGCCACAGCCATGTGGCAATAAAGAGATTAATAAAAATGGATTAAATTAATATGCAAGATTTAGCCAATAAGAAGCTAGAGCTAATGTACCAAACCGTGATTTAAGTAATATAATTTCTGTGTGGTTATTTCCGGTCTGGGCAGCTGAGATGAACAAGAAGCCACTTACTACACCCAGTTTCCATGTACTCTCAGAATATTTAAAAGAAGATACTATGAAGTTTATATTAAATTTTCAAAATGTTTAAATATTAGCCTTATAACCATTTTTCTAACTCTACATATTTGCAGAGCCAAGTTTTAATCTAAGCAGTAACTTTTATAATTGGTTGTATGACAAAATATTTTGTAGTAAACTCTTTTCCCCTATGTTGTACTTCATTTATTAAAACAGAAACTTAAAATTATTCCAAAGTTGGTACATATTATGCCAAATGAATTGCTTTAGGCACAAGTAATTCTTAGTGCTTTATATTTAACATACATAGCACTGACAGTCAGTACATATTTTAATTTTCGTTGCAGACCCATGTGCTTCTGGTTAACTCTAAAATATTACTCTGTTATGTTACTAATAGTTGATAAGATGATTTTTTGATAAGTTACTTCACAAAGAATTGTGAATGTTGTATTTTTTGAGCAATGTCTTAAGTGTTAGCATAATCAAAATATTCCATTTTATGCTTTAATGATATAACTAGAAACATCTAATTTATATTTTACACGAAAATAATAAGACTGCACTTTTTAAAGATGGAAAATTGTATTAGTAAAATCATTACAACTAATTCTTATATACATACCAAACGCATAAATAGCCCAGAATAATTGAATACACTTCAGCATATAAACTGAATCATATATCTCTATTTTACATGTAAAAATTATGTGTATGTGTGCATGCATTTATGCATGTATTCACACACATAGGTATGTGTACCTGTGTGTGCAAGTGCCCACAGAGCCCAGAAGAGGATGTTAGAGACTGTGATATTGGAGTTAGAGATGGTTGTGTCCCACCTAACATGTGCTGGGAACTGAACTCTGATCTGCTAGAAGACAGCTGGTGTTCTTACCCATTCAGTCATTTCTCCTACTTGTGTGTAACTATGTTTGTGTGACCATACAAATGTTTTCTACATGCCTGCATACTATGAATTTCATTGTACAAGTGCACCCTCATTTGTTTATCTGTTTATGGGTTTCAGAATTAAGCTCAATTTTCCAATATTTTGTCAAAAATATTTTGTTTGTCTGATAATATACACAAGCAAAATTAATTTCAGAGAAATCTCAGGTCCTAACATATTTTTTGAAAGTGACTGTCCACTAACTTTTAGTATATGAAGAAGAGGAATGAAAATCTATACCACTGCATCATACAGTGTTTCCAGGTAATGCTGTATATGGAGTGTAAAATGACAGGGTGTGGGGTTCATGGCTCATATTCACGTGAGACTGCACTCCTCCACACCAGTAGTCAACAATTCACTATGGCTAGTGGATATTGCAAATTATTTCCAGTTTATAAGACCCTTAAACTTGATAGTTATTATTTTGCCACAACCGAGGCACAGGGAATTGACATCCTTCAAATATTTCTCAAATGTGACCCTAGTAATTTTGAAATAATCATCCAACTTTACCAGGTGATACATCCTTAAAATCTCATCCATTCCTCCCCAAAGCATTAAACTGAAACCAATTGCTAAAAACCCAGTGACAGTGTGATGGTGATACTGTCCCAACACAGAATACGAGAAAACAACAACAAAACACCTTCAATGTAAAGGCTGCAGGGCAGTCATATTGGTTTAAAAATATCTTTACTTCATGCAATTAAGGTAGCAAGTATTGAAACAGAGAGTGGAGAGTAAAATGTCAAACAGTGAATTGGAATTGATGGAATAAAATTGCAAATGCTCTTGTTGTAGGAACGGTGTTGCAGGAGGTCCTTCCGATCCTCCAGCCAATATGCTCTTACTCATGTAAAGGTAAGATCAAGTAGCCTTTGTGACTCCTGTGACTTTTCCAAAAAGCAGCTATATCCAGCTCTCCTAATTTTTTTAGTCTATTATGAGTATTAAAATGTTATTATATCAAAAATGAGCAGATTGCAAGTTGAAATAAAATTTTCTATACTAGGAATTATTCTCCACTTTTACTTCTCATATTTCTCCACCTAATATCCAAGATTTATGAGGCTAACTAGCACAATTTTTATCCTACATATAGCTTTAATTTAGATTTTTATTAATATTTTCTGTGGATATGTACTTATATAAGTGTGTGATCCACAAATTTAAAAGTGTCCACATAGGCCAGGGGAAGTAGGTAAATCATTGGATCTCCTGAGTTGGAGTAAGAGACAATTGCAAGTTACCCAATTTGGACCCTGAGTCTCTAATTCATGTTATTTGCAAGTAAGTGCCCTTAGTCATAATCATGATATTTATCTGTTTATTTAAATTAATAATTCAGTGTTACATATTATTGTGGCTTGAATGAAACATGTCTTTATTAGGCTCGTGTATTTGAATACATCATCTTTAGTAGGCGGCACTATTTGGGTAAATTTGGAACCTTTGTATGTAGAACCTTGATGTAATATTTAACTGGGGTTGGATTTGGGTGCTGATGGCTTTACCTTACTTCTTGTGTGTAGATAAAAATGGGATTAACCAGCTTCCTGTTCCTGCCATCATCCTATGTCTTCTGTTGTATGATGGATTCTGTTTCTCTTTTATTAGAACTTAAAACAAACCCTTTCTGCCTTAAGCTGTTTGGGTCATGGTAATTGATTGCAGCAACTTCCAAGATATGCTAAGTCAATGGTAGCACAGAGATTGTGATAGTCACTAACCAACAACTGTTTTGACTTAAAGCCACTCTATGAGAAGGAAGCCATAGCCAACACTGCTTGGATGACCAAGACCATGAGTCTAGATAACCCTAGGACATAAGATAAAACCAGATAATACTGGTCAAAACAAAACAAAACAAGCAAACAAGCTCCTGAAGAAAGTAAAAAGGAGGGATAAAATGACTTCTAATTACATTCTGCTATCATCATAAATAAGAACCTTGATCAGCCATCATTATGAAGCAGATGAGAACAAATATAGGGACCAAAAGTCATACAATAGGTAGAGACTGAGATATCTTGAAACACTTCATCTTACATGTGATGTCTTCACCAAATCCCTCCTGCAGAGCTCAGGGTACCCCAGTGAAGAAGAGGCCAAAAGAATATAAGAACCAGAGGAGATGTAGAACACCAGGAAAACTAGATTCTCTCAATCATCATGAGCAAAGCTCATATGCATTCACAGAGACTGATTCAGTATGCACAAGCCATGCATGACTTGCATTAGCTCCTCTGCATTTTCACTATGACTTCCAGTTAGTGCTTTTATGAGATGGCTAAGTGCATAAACAAGTGCATCTCTGACTCTTGTGCCTTCTCTTGGGCTCTTTTCTATCCTTCTGATGGTTTTTCTTGTCTAACTAAGATATAATAGTTGTTGTTTTAACTTATTATGTATTACTTTGTTATATTTTTAAAAAATGTATGAATGCATGCATACATGAATTCAAACCTAGCCACAAGAGTATAGGTTAACCACTCAACTGTCACTTAGACGTTCTAGGAGAGGAAAAAACTAAATTTTCTTCAATTGAGTGACATTGAGTATGTAGAACAAGCCTCATGGTCAGGAGAGTTGACCAACATATAATGGAATCAACAGGTTTTTTTTTTTTTAAGAATGTTTTTATTTGGTTAGAATTTGGTGGGTTGTTTTATTGTTTGGGGGGTTTTGTTGTTATATTTGGTCTTATTTATTTCTTGAGGAAAATAGTTGGGTGGGTAAGTAATGGGAGAGGATCAATGAGGACTTGTGGAAGAAGAATATAATCAAATTATATTTAAATTGAAAAAGTATTGTAAATAATAAAAATAGAAGAGAAAATCCAGTAATATTCATATTCACACAATATCACTTCTACCATACAGATTTATTTTTGCTTGGAATATTATTTGGTACTCTAGTAAAAGACCTGTGATATAGTAATAAAATACTTGTGAAATGTAATGATTTGCTTGTCAATCATGAAAAAATCAAACACATTTTATAGATGTAAGGCTAGTGAGTGATATCATGGAAATAAAAAGACATGGAGTTTCTTTATTTTTAGATTTATTTTACATGTGTACCTGTAGAGGTCAGAAGACAGGTTTTGATGCCCTGGGCCTGAAGTTACAAACAACCATGACCCACTGTGCCTATACTAGGACCTAGACCAGACTCTCCTGCAAAAACATCAAGCTCCATCAATTGTTAAGTTTTTTTTTCTTCTAATCTGGAGGAAAACAATGCTGCTCATTTAGGTTTAATATGATAATATAACTATAATTAGAAATAAGATACTAGTATCTTGTGTTTTTATTTCAAGATTTAAACAACAATCAACTGGCTAACTCTGAGTCTGAAGGCTTAGTTTTTATTGTCCTTCGTTCTGTGAGTTTTGTATCAATTATTTCTTCATCATCTTTTTCATTTTAAATGACATACTTAAGTCCTTGTTCTGTCAGCTCAGATAAAGTCATCTGATCCACATTATGCAGATACAGACAAAAACCCTATTAAATCTCCCTCTCTTTTGTATCTCCCTCCACCTCCTGAATTCTATTACCACAACACATTTGCTTCAATATTCCTTCATATAAGGCAAAAATTTTTGGAAGCCAACTTTTGTTTCTCCATGTGTAAAATTTCTATTGTGGTTTGTTTCATTTTGGCATAGGGACAGTTCAGTTCAGTAAAGTTTTACAGCTTCTGAAATACCAGACTCCAACCTTAACAAGCAAAATTAAAAACCAAAGAAATTACCAGGACAACTGCAAAAGAATCTTAACCACAATCTCAAAGTCATTACTATCACCTTGACAAATCCTGTGTCTCCTGGCTTGGATAATGAGAATTGTCAAACAAGTAACTGAACACCAGACATCTTGTCTGCTAATGTATCTGTCAGGAACCAAATGAACACAAGAGGAGGCAGCAGAAATTTAGTTGCTTTAACAAGCTTGGCCAAAATGGAGCATAGAATGCTAGGCACAATCCAAATAAATAGTGTTAGATTGTAAACAGTTACTGAATAAAACCAAACGGGCATATTATCCAGGAAGAGTGGACTGACAAATGTCGGTTTATGCTTTTCCATCCTTAAGATTTAGGGAAGGTGAAACCTTAAAAGAAAAATGATAGCCACCTTCTAAGCTGTGTAAAACATTCATCCAGGCCTGGGAAGAAGCCTCAGTGGTTAAAGCCCTTAATAAGCAAATATGAGGACTGCGGTTCAGGTTCCAAAGAACCACTTATGTACCAGGTAGGCAAAACAGCCTACTTATTATTCCAATCCTGCAACATGAAAATAGAGAATCCCCAAGAGCAGGCAGGCTAGCGAGACCAGACATATCAATGAGCTCTCTAGTTCTTTGAGAGACCCTGAATCAAAGAACAAGGTGGAAGAGTGACATAGAATGATTCCTGTCTACAACCTGGGACTTCTATATGCACATACACCTGAAAGGATGTTTTGACTTCATCTATGCAAAAACCTATATACACAGGCACCCTACACACACACACACACACACACACACACACACACACACACACGTAAAAAGAGATTGGTGGCTGTCATCCAAACATTATAAGAGAACAGAAGCATAACATTTGCAAAATATTATACAGAGTTAGCTATTAAAAAACTTGCTCATCAATGGATGTGTTGGCATTAGTGTCTACTGAAACAGTGTCGACTCAGACAGGTAGTAGATCTAGCTAAAGCCCATGTAAGCCTGGATCAGGAAGATGATGGACTGCTCCTCTAAGCAGTTTGAAAGTCTTGGGAGTTAAGACGCTAGCTTTAGAGACAGTAGTTTCTGCATTGAGTACAATGCCTACTGGAATACTTGACAATCAGTTTTTAAAATAACAAAAGTCTTGAAGCACAAAGAATGTCTTATGGGAGCAAAAGATTTAAATGAGCCATGCCTTCTTAACAGCATGGAAGTTTATGCAGCTATTAAAATAAGAATAAGGGTGAAGTTAAAACCTGAACCCACACATTCCTGTTTTTACAAGTCTCACCCATTTATTTATGCATAGGGCATGACTGACTTTTTGATAGATATAAAAAGTTGCATCCTTATGACAAATAACATATGGAGAGAAAACATCAAAATATCTACTATGTGTTCTTTTGCATAACTTCTTATGCAAATTTTAAACATTTAGATTTGAGATACATTTTTTATTAGCTAGTACCCTGTTAAAAAAAAAAAAGAATGGTACCAAAGTCTGTATGTTGGTTATGAATTTGTTTGTAGGGGAAGTATGTTTGAGAGTATAACATGGGGTACAATGTTAACATGACCATTTCATCGACAGATTCAATTTTTCTGTTTTTTAAAAATTATCCATAAAGAAAAAATATTGCTTACATAAAATGAGGAAAGATAGTTATAAATACAAAATGAAGCAAATTACAGAAACTCCAGGAGCTTATCCCTTTGATTGTGCAAATGCTGGTTTTAACAGATGAGTTTTCAGAGAAGGAAAAGGGAGCCTCCCTTGGTTTGAGGGCAGAGAGGATTGTTAGTGAAGGGCAGGCTGCCTCAGAGACTGCTGGAGCCTTGTCCTAGTGCAGAGCATGCTCCACATCAAGTCAAGGTTCTGCAAGTTTGATAGCAGCTGTCTGGAAGAGGAACAACAGCTCATTTTGGTCGTGGTCTCACAAGAATAGAAAGTCTGTTACTTTTGTCTGTGTTCCTTCAGCCAAACATAAAACATCTGTCACTAATCTATTGTCTGAAGTAGCAGCAAAGGCTTCTCCTGATCTGAGCCCCCATAGTTGCTATAGGAAAGCAGGTTAGGTGTTTACAGCCACTGTGTCAACACCTCCATACCTTGCCAGAACAGCACAACTAACTATATTTTTAGTATTAGTAAATTGTGCAGAATAAGTAACAATGATTTGGGTTGGATAAATATCTCAGTTGTTCAAATGATTGCCATTAAGTGAACAAAGCCGTAAGTACAATCTCTGGAACACACATAAAATGATGTCGGACGTGGTGGTACACACTTGTAATATCAGTACTAAAGAGGCACAAACAGGACAATGCCTGTGGCTTCCCAGTCAGGCAGCCTAGCCTACTTGGAAAATACAAGATCTTCAAGAGACCTATGTTCACAAGTCAGCCTGGAGAGCATAGTTACATATGTACTTTCATACACATAAACATGCATACATACATACACACAGAAAAATCATAGCAATAGACTTTAAATTACTTGGACCTCTTGAATTCATATTTGTCCTTAAAACATTTCCCTAAATATGCATGCTAGACTGTAAGGTAGGAACAAAAAACTTAAAAGCCTTTTGACTTTTGCTAGGTTTTCTGTGTGTACTGTTTTTCGTTTCGTTTTTTTTTTTTTTTATTATTTGTGTGTGTGTGTGTTTTACTATTTTTGCTTTCTGCTGGTTTAAGAGGTAAAGTAGAATCTGAGGCTAGGGAAAATTGCCTAATAGAGGGTACCCAGGAGCTGAGCGCTCAAGAAAAATAAGTGGGCTTAATCTTTGGAGCCAGAAAAGTGTATGGAACAGGTGGATTGAGCCCTATTAGCATTTACATCTCACTAAAACCATCATTTGCATGCCATTAAATTGTATGAGACTGTTGCCTGTCTCTATTATCAAATTGTTTTGAACATCAAATGGGTCAACACTTATGAAGCACTTGTTTTATTTTTAAAATTTACTGCTGTCTTTATTTGTGCATACATGTGTGTGGCTTGAAGAGTGTATGCCACCTGTGTGTGAAAAAAAAAAAAAAAAACAGAAGTAGGTATTGGATTTCTGGAGCTGGAGTTAGAGAAGTCTGAAAGCCACCTGACATGGATGTTGGAAACCTAAACTGATACAAATATTTTCATCTACTAAGCATTCTCTCCAGCCCCACTGTACGTATAAAACCCTAGTTGTGGAAATACAGCCAGCGATGCAGAATGGGATATTGACTATTAGTGTTGTGAAGAGCTTCCACTCAAATGCAATTCATAGAAGCCCTCTGAGGAAGCATTTAGGATGGTATTGCTCACACAGTTATAGGCCCAAGATATAAATCAGACAAAGATGAAAATCATACGAAATCCAGATATAAAATCTTTGAGATTTTCATCTGTTACAAAATACAATTTCAAGAAAACTTAGGAAAGTCAGACCTATGTGGTGGTTCATTGGGTAAAGACCCTCACCAACAATCCTGAGGACCTGAGTTCATCCCCACGACCTACCTGGTAGAAGAAAGGATTCAACTCCAGAACTTTGTCCTGTGACTGTATGAGCATCATGAATTTATCTGCTCACATACACACAAATACATACACACAGAATGAGTAAACAAGCAAGTAAATAAATAAATAATAAAACGTTTCAAAAAAATTAGAAGGGTCTAATGAATGAATGGAAATAATCAATTTTGTTTAACGCCTACTCTGGCTGTCTTGTTTAGATATGAGACAAGCAGAGCCCCACCCCTCAATTCTCTATACCCAGGGTAAATCCATCTTTTTCTGCTTTCTTTCAAAAATGACTAGAAGATGTAGAATATGTTATTTTCCTCTCTCTGGAGAGGCTGTTAGGATTGGAGTGCTCAGTCCTTCCACCAAGCCCTCAGGCGTCACTGTACTATGTGGTGTGTCTTTGAAAGGTTTTATGACTTCCATGTGTGTCTAGGTCCCATCCCTTGCCCCAAACACAGGTTTATCCCTCTAGTTTTTGCTGTAAATGTATTCTACAGCAGTGTACTATTTCTTCCTAACATTAACCAGGTGTCACTTAAAGTTTCCTATTGACATATAGCTGACCTGCTGATACCTGTGGTATTTCAACCTTTTCTGGTCTCTTGATGGATTCAATAAGGGATAAATGCTGCTATTGAATTTGGTTCAGTCACATCAACAAGATGGCAACACAATTATGCAAATCCAATTTTATTTTATTGACAGTACCAGATAATTTTAGCACAGTTTTAATTATTTGCTTTGGACTTCAGTTTCAAACCCTGAGATTGACAGAGCTGGAGGCCAGCCTGGTGACAGAGTGCACACCCACATACTCCAGGCTGAGATTCAATTTCTAATCCCAGAAAAGCAACTCTAAATTTTCAGAATAAAAAAAGATTGATTAATTTTTTTGTTTGTTAATATAAACATATTGCTTCAGTTATTTTTCCTTTAAGTTAAAAACAGCTATTGAGTTATCTAGATGATAATTAAACAGGCTATCATTTTCAATCATTAGGTAAGCCTTAAATCTTTTGCAAAATCTTGTCTAATTCAAAGGAAATCAGTCATCCAGTGAGTAACATCTAAGCTAGATTAAAAATAAATTAAAAAATAGCAATTAAATTAATTTTAAAAAAGAAAGAGGTGTGACCTGATATTTCTAGAATCATCAAATGGTTAGGAAGATGGAGATGTGGTTCAATGGTTAAGAGAGAGAACTTTCTACTCTTTCAGAGGAAGTGATTTCAAGGAAACGAAGCAAGCACAATATAAACATATATACATTCAGCCAAATAATTAAACACAGAAAACAAAAGCAAATAAGACAGTACAGGTTTTGATTTTTAAGCTTCAAGTGCGAAGGGGGTAATATTAAAACACTGAAGACACTAGAAACCAAGTCAAGTGAGTTAGGTCAGACACTTTTTTGCTGAATAGTCTCAGGAATATAAGTCCCAAAAAGAGAGTTCTTGTATTTGATAACAGGACTTTTGGAAGATGAGATTACACAGAAATGTCAAATTTAAGATAGGAAGCATGCAGTCAGTCTTTCTTTGGTTCTGTTGGTTACTTTTATCCAAAGTAACCAACTTTTATGAGGGAAATTGAGTACAGAGAAGTAAGTTTGGAGAATGTTTTCATCAAAACTGCTTTAAGTCATGAACTAGCCTACCAGGCACTGGAACTATTGGAAGCATTCTTCCTTGCTCCTACATCCTGTCTCCAGAAGTATTATTCTCGAAGTTCTCTCATGTATTTTTCCCTATCTTTTTTTTTTTTTTTCAGACCTAGTGCAGGATCTCTCTTTATCTATAGTTACCATGCAGGCTGTAACTGTCTTAGTCAGTCATTGAACAGAAATGCATAAATCCAATCTGGCTAAAATCAATCGTGTCTGCATTTTTCTAAGATCAAAATATTTGGTCAAGATATTGCCAAAAGTTGCACTTTGATGGTCAGTCAGTACCTGTACCATGTTGCATTCTTACTACTTAGATGAGTCACAGCATTCTTCTCCATTAGAGAAAATCCCAGTGGTAACCCACAAAATATGCCTGCCTAATTTCTCAAGGACATGCATACATCCTTCCACGGAAATAAAAAACTGGTGGCTTCTCCAAACACTTTGGGTTTGTGGTCATTTTCTTGGAACATCAAGGCCATTTCTAATACTACCAGATTGCATATGTAGTATTCTTGTTCCCAGTCTTTCATCCCACATATCAGCAATAGCATACCCTCAAAAAAAGAAAAAAAAAAGTCAGTTCTTCCAACACCATAACTGCAAGGACTGTTGCTGGTCTAAGGAATGGAAACACGTGATATCTCCAGCCTTGTGAAATCTCATGACATCTTTAATTGCAATGAAGGCCATCAGCTGACAATCATCTGAACTTGGTTAAAAGAGCTCTAAGTATTATAAGATTTCTATTTAGCATGAGGCTTTCTGATAAAGAACAAAAACAGGTTGCCGCCCTTTCTTGTGTCAATATAAGTGAGCCAACAGTCATCTGGACAGGAAAACTTTCTGTGTAGGAGGCTTTAGTAATTACAGAAACGGAAATTACAAGGGAAACTTCTCTTTCCTAGAGAGGGCACTATTCTCTATTCTGTGAAAAACTGGGTCATGTACATTGGGTATATCTCACTGAAGTTGTCTATACAGATCACAAAAAATGGGGAGCCAAGAGGAATTCAGAAGGAGATCTAAGTAATAGTGAATGTGTGTTTGAATTACACACATACACACACACACACACACATGCACACACATGCATACTTTCACACACTCATGCATGCATTATATATATTTTTGTGTATATACATAGATAGTCTACTAGTTTGAAATTTGCAATGTGATTTACATGTTGCTACTTTTAAAAGGATTTTTTTATTGATTTTTATTGAGCTCTACATTTTTCTCTGCTCCTCTCCCTGCCTCTCAAAGGAATCTTTAAATTGTACCATCAATTAGAAAAGTAACACATTTGCATACAGAAACACCCTAGACTATTTTCTCATTTTATGCTAATATTACATCATAATTTTCAAGTAACTTTAAATTTACCAAATTAGAAATCAAGGGAAATTTTCTGAAAGATCTTTGCCATGATTTCTACCACAGGATTCTTTCTTAATACTGTTGGTTATTGCAACTGACCCCAAAGACCTAATTCTCCCCCTCAGCTGGACAGAGCATCAAATAGGCTCAGTACTGACTGGAGACCTCTGACCTCCCTATTTTCAACGATTCCTTTTGTAAAGGTAATGCCATTGTAAATCCTTTTTCTGCCCTTTGAGATGTAAATATTTTTAAAGCCTCTTTCAGATTTTACAACCCTGGTCTATCTTTCTCAAGGTTCTAGAAACTATCTTTTAAAAGTAATCAGGATAGAGACCTTTCAGCTACTTTTCCTGAGGTCAAAGGAGCAGAAGTCTGCCTGGAGCCTTGCCCTAAACTATAAACCACTTTCTGACCCGAAAAGACTAAAAGAGTTCTAAAAGAGTTTACTTTTACTTGTATGAGGTTAATTTACAAACAGATGGTCTATGTCTCTAAGCAATCTAAAATCTTTAAAAAAAAACTTTATTATTATTATTATTAGAAGGAAACTAGCCCTCGCAGGCTCTCGCTCTGCCTTTGCTGATAATTTTTTTTTTTTTTTTTAGCTCTTTAGTGTATGGCTTTCTCTAACAGACAAACAGTGATTCTGTCCTTGCGTACAACATGCTATAGGATTAAAACTCGATTTCAGTTTATTTTATTGTTTTCCTTGCTGTTTGGCTTTTAGTTTGGTTTTCTGAGATAGTCTCACATAGCCAAGAAGACTTAGATATGATTTTTTTCTTCCCTACCTCCCAAGTGTTGTGATTACAGCCATGGATACACACATCCATCTAATTTTCCAAGTTGTAAAAGCAAATTTCAAACAACTGGCCAGTAGCTTGTTGTGTAGATCAAAGGAAATGGCCTAGGTCAACACTAGGAAGAATGAAGCTCAGTAAAATAGAATCAAAAATACCTTCTAAGAGATTCAATAAGCAATTGTGAGTATATAGGAGTAAACACACAAAGGAAAAAGACAAGTGTTGCAATTTTATAAAAAGAAAGTTGAAGCAACAACCAATTGTTAACTTAGTGCACAACTTACCAGCAGATTAATGACTGGTCTGCATACTTGTGTGGTAGTTCACAAATCATAAAGGAGTAGACTCAGAAATGTCTGTTGTTTTCTGAAGGACAATCTGTCAACACACATGGAAGTCTATACCAAAAGTTCACCCTTGGTAAACTACCTCATGCTTTTCTTTGTAGATTTTTTTCAGTAATGAGAAATTAGAACTCACAAAAGAAATTGAATTATAAGAAATAGCTTTTTAAAATCTGTACACAAGGAAATATATTAGATACATGTTTAGAAGAGCTTTTAAGAATCTTTGGTTAATCTAGAACATTTTTATGATGAAATACATAAGAAAAGACAGTGTATATTTAATATACAGTCATTCACATAGGAAAGAAGCAAATTTATGTCGGGACACATGCGACAAAATATGAAACCTAATTGTAATCTATAGCTCTTGACATCATTTCGTAACTAACAATTAAAAAGTCATGAATGTGATATAGCTAAGTAGACCTGTTGGTAGTCACCATCTAGTCAAACAGATTGTCATCCATCCTTTGTCTCTCACAGAAATTGTGTTTCCACAGTGTTTTTCTGATTCTTTTTTTTCCTCACATTTTATTTATTTATTTTTATTGAGAAAAGGAGAAAAAAAAGTTTCCGCCTCCTCCCAGCCTCCCATTTCCCTCCCCTTCTCCCATCCTTCTCCCTCTCCACCAACTCCTCTAGAACTTTTTATCACTATTGTCCACTTAATACCCCACATCCTGTTATCGCCCAAGAATCAAAAGGTTTCCCTACATGTTTTATGATAACAAGTCTTTCCCTTAACCTAAGTGGCCCATCCTCTCACCTTGTGTATTTCTTCATTTGGTTTTAAATGGTGTTCTATAATTAGATAGTGCCAACTCACTGGAGAATCACAGTCTCAGGAGAGGTTGGGAAATCAGTCACATGTCTGACTTTTAATTAATGAACTTGACTTAATGGTTGATTTTTGTTCCCCATCTACATAAAATGCCTTGAACTGACCATGGCTTGCTGAGTTACAAAATAAACGAAATTTAAAAATGTCATCAGATCTAAAAAACAAGCTCACTATACATTCATGATACAATTTACTCTGTCTTCTGTAGAGGATTTTATTTACTCAAACTAAAAGTTTTTTATTGCAATTTTTGTCTCTAAAGGGACATTTCATTTTAAATTCCTTATGCTCTTCTTTTGATTAAAATGTGTGCATATGCTGAATCAGTAGGGAAGTGGAGAAGCTTTATATGGTTAAATAGGGCTCTTATGGACAAATACAGGCAGCTGAAATAAAATATTTTCTACCTGAAAACTCTATGAAGCAGCAAATTGAGACCCTGCACTTCCAAGGGTCTATTGAGGATCACATTATTTTCCTGCTTTAAATTAAAATGACACCTGGAAAATAGAAGGAAACATTTCAAGGGACAGAGTCCAAATCTCATAATCTCTTTGTTTAATATTACATGGTTTGAAATTTTGTAGCTTAATTTATTTTTAAAAAGACATTATTGATTTATTTGTGTGATATTTACTTTTCTTTTCAGTGTACAGAAGTGTTACTATAATTCAAACATGGGTAATGTCTTACAGGATGAGGATCCCTTTCTTGAACACTTCCATTTAAAGTTTTACTAGTATGACAATCTGTAGGAGTGATACTTGAAAACCAGGGTAAATTTGATTGCCTTTTACAGAATACTGAGAGGTATGGGTATTAACACATAATTGCTATTTTCCATTTTTTTTTACTTTCTATATGAAACGTTAGACATAAAATGTTGCATGCATGTGGAAATCATGAGCTAGGGCTGGAGAGATAGGTAAGAGTTTAAGAAAACCTGCTGCTGTTACAGAAAATCCAGGTTAAATCCCCATCACCCACATGGCAGCTTACAACTGTTTGTAGCTCCAGCTCGAGGGAATCTGACACCCTCTGACAAGCATATATGCATCCAAAATATTAGTGAAGTCAAAATTATTAAAAAAAATAATGAGATAAGTTTGATTCAGTATTTTCAACTAATTTAGGAAAATATAGTTTTTCCAGTTAGATCATTAATTAACCTTTCAGGTCTGAGATCCAGTCCAGTATGCTGCATTACATTGTTCTGTCCTATCTCCTTATATCCCTGCAAATTTGGCAGTTCCAAAAACTTTACATTAATATTTTTAAATAACTCTGACCGGTACTTGACATTATTTGTACAACACAGTTTGTGTTTCTCTGACATTTTTCACAGCTGAAGTATTCTGGACTTTTGGTGAACACATCACAGAAGTGATGCTTGGTCAGCACAAGTATACCTTGTAACCTCTTTATAGGACACTGTTCAACATTGTCACACTCTTGTTTTGCATAGTAGGCTACAGTCTGGGAGCTGCCATGGCAAATGCTAGCATGTGATGATCCTGAATTCATGTTTGTATTGAATAATTCAAATTCATCTGATAGCTGACCAGCAATTAACATCAAGTAAAGCAAGACATGGGCCTGGGAAAATGGCTTCTTTTATAAGAGTGCTTCTTACACATTCATGAGGAACTGAACCCTAGCCCTAAGCATCCAGGTTAAAAAGGAATGCTGGGCATGGCCACCGACATGCAGCCTTGAGATGACAGGGATGGGAGATTCTCTGGGTCTTGAGCTGTCATCCCAGTCCATGTTTAGTCATACATTCTAGCTCAAGAGAACAAGGGGAAGAGCAACAGAACAGGTCTCTCAATGTCTTCCTCTGGCCTCCTTACAATGACACACATATACTTACTTCCATCTCTATCTCCTGTCTCTGTCTGTCTCTCTTTGTCTCTGTCCCTTTTTCTGCCTGCCTCTGTCTATCTGTGCCTGTGTCTATCTGCCTCTGCCTGTCTCTGCCTGTCTATGTCTCTCTGTCTCTCTCTCCCCAGGATCCTCCTTGCAGAAACAGCAAAGTATATTTTTAGAATTTATTCTCTCTTATTTCAAATACTATAATGGCAAAAAAAAATGTTTTAATGGGTTGATTTAATGGATTGATGTTAAATTTAATGGTTACATATTAAAATATGCCTGCTGATGTGGGGAGGTCTTGTCAATCTGTTGTTTCATTAGTTAATCAATAAAGAAAACTGCTTGGCCTGATAGGTCAGAAAATTTGGTAGGTGGAGTACACAAAACAGAATGCTGGGAAGAAGGGAAGTTAGGCAGATGCCATGCCTCTCCTCTCCAGAGCAGATGCGATGAAGCTACAGCCCAAGATGGATGTAAACTAGAATCCTTTCCGGTAGCTTCGTGGTGCTACACAGATTATTATAAATGGGTTAGTCAAGATGTGAGAACTAGCCAAGAAGAGGCTGGAACTAATGGGCCAGGCAGTGTTTAAATGAATACAGTTTGTGTGTTGTTATTTCGGTATCAAGCTAGCAGTGAGTGAGCTGGATGGGACAAAAAGCAGGCCCGCAGATCATTCTACAGCCTGCCTTGCTACAGGACCTGTCCTATATCTCAATAGAAATCAAATAACAGCCACATCCTACCAGATATTGACTCAAAATTCTGTTCTTTAAGATGTCAGTGGGGAAGCAGAGACTCAGGGAGCTTCTAACTTCTTTCAGCTTGGTGTAGTGGGATATTTGTACACTGTAAAAAAATGTGTTGCTGTGATTAGTGTAATAAAAAACTAAATGGCCAATAGCTTGACAGGACAGGTGGGACTTCCAGGAAAAAAGAACAGAACTCTGGATGGTGCTATGCATGAGAGGGACGCCAACAAGACATAGAGAGTGTCATGGGGGGTGGATATACAGAATGAAAGAAAGGTAAAAAACCATGAGGCAAAACATAGATTAATGATTAAATTAAATAAGTTAACTTAAGCTATAAGAAATAGTTGAGCCTAAGCTGAAGACTAAGTTTTCATAATTAATAGTAAGTCTCTGTGTCATTATTTGGGAGCTGGCTAGCAGGACAGAGAAAGATTTGTTACAGCTTGGGTTGATGTCTCCTATTTTTGTGCTATGGTGATATAGAACATAGTAGACAGGAAAATTACAGAAGCATCAAGATTAACATGTGGAAAAATTAATGGCAGAAGAAGAATGAAAACTGTCTGATAATTGCCTACATGTAACAGAGTTTGTATAGAAAGAATGCAGAATAATAAATGACCCATTAATGGCATCTAAATAGCTCTGTTTTGGACCTGGGTCAATCCCTGGCCAGTATCCAAGTCTCTTTGTTTCTTTCTTTTAATAAACTATCTCCCCATCTATAGATGTCTTTGTGTCTCTGTCATAACATGATTCATAGATCCACAGAATTAGACATTTTGCCAGATGCTCTTCAAACTCAGATTTTTCCCTAGAGAAGTGGGGACTAGGACAATTAGGGGTGTCAGACTTTCTAGTAGTTGTTCACAAAGGTCCCTAAATATGAAAGAAAGAAACATGAAATCAGGACTTTGGGTGTGATTTACAACTGGATTGGAACTGTAAAGGCATCTATGTTCTGAAATAATAGAGATGCACAGATGCTGGAGATGCTGAAATAGAAACTGATTGTGGGAGGAGGATGTTCTGTTCACTCCCAAAGGTGTAAATTCATCTATGCTTTTACATTGGGAAATTCAAAGTTAAAGCCTGTGAGCTTGGGATTTATGTATGAAGGTCACCAGGCAGGCTTTTCAGCAATGCCTACTTAGAAGGGAATTCCTTTTACATAAACTTTCAATAAAATGTGCAAAGGGAAAGTTCAGACTCTAACTGGCCCCTGATTGTTCTTAACAGAAAGTTCTCCTGGGCTAGGTCTCTCTCTACCCTCTGCCTTCTTTCCTTTGTAGTCTTTCAACTCTCCCAGACATTGTTACTCTATTTCCTATTTCCTACTGATTTTTGTATTGGTGTCAGTTCCACTAAATCTCTTCACATTCAAGTTGGAAAGTACTAAATGATAACTATAGCACACCGGCCTAATGGCATTTTAACAAGAGATGGAAGCATATATATATAGCCCTCAAAGTAGCAGTGGTTTTTCATGTTTCAGACTGATGAAGCCAGTAGGTTAGCCTTGTACACAGCCACCATTTCCCACAAGTGTGTCCCACTTCTTTAAGTTGGTTATATGCAAAATGAAAGTCTAGTAGAAATTGTAAATATGACTTTTTGATCCATTACACTCTCATGATCTCAAAGCTGTTCGAGGAATTCATTACAAAAATCAAACAAACATGAGTTTCCTGTTTGACTTCTTTAAAAATAGATCTTTTTGTAGAGATTCATAATGGGTTAAAGTGTGGAGTATTAAAAGCACTGAGTGCCCAGGGGATGGGTCATCTGCATCAAACTCCCATGGCTGAAGGAACTTTGCAGATGACAGGACAGAAGGAATTTCAGAGCAGTGATGAGAAGCAGAACTGGGTTGTGATGACTTCTGAGTGAGACATGGTTTATGTATAGGAACAACCTAATAAAAATTCCAGCATCTAACAGGTTCTGAAAAGCCAGCTAAGATTACCTTGCCAGCCTTGATGCAAGGGGAGACGTTTGGTCCTGCCTCAACTAGATGTGCCACCTTTGCTTGAGCCAATGGGAGGCCTGCCCATTTCTGAATGGAGATAGAGGAGTAGAAGGGGAGTGGGTAGATGGGAAGGTGGGGGGCAGGGAGTTAGGAGTAGAAGAGGGAGGGCAAACCAGTCAGCATGTGAAATATATATAAAAATATTTAAATAAAATAAAATTAAGAAATTCAAGCACAGATTAGGAATGGGCTCTCCAGGCTCAGACCTTATTGCAGAAATTATTGGCAGTTATAGCTCCTCAGATAAGGAGAGCCACATTCCTCTGCGGATGTGACCATTAGTCAGATGCCACATGGCCACATACCTTGAGCATAAGGGCAGCACTAATTGAACTCACTTTTTAATATTTTTTAATGGATGCGAATTTTGGAGTTAGTGAGAATGGGGAACTGTAGTGAAGGTGGGTAGTGGCATATACATATGATCAAACTACATTGTATAAATACATGAACATTTCAAAGATAAAACTTACTATTAAAATATGTATGCTTGAATTTATTATTATTATTATCAAAATGTTGCCTAATGCTATTACCATGTTTATTATATATCAATTCCTAAGAAGTGCATAAAGAAGTCAGTAAACATATGCCATAAATTTGATCGAAGAAAAACAAAAACATGACAATACAAACAAAAAGATTAATATAGTTTTAAAACATCAGCACACACATTTTAAATATCCAATCGCTATAACTTAAAAATAATAAAGAAATTGTATCATAAAGCCAACATGAGTTAAAACAAGAATCAGCTACAAAATGTATCTTTAATAAGAATTATTTTGGTTATTTACTTGAACTACATATACTCATAACACTTAAAACGCATTGCTGAGTTATCCTTACACTAGCTTCAGTTTCTTGCCTATCTCAACGCTCTCACTATTTGATAAGGGCTGATATTTGATAAGCCGCACTGAGCTTTGTCAGAACACAGGTTAATAAAAATAAAATATATAGACTTTGCTCATGTCATGGGAAAATATCACCTTGTCTAGTTTCTGGATAGTTTTATTAAAAAGAAAACTCTACAGAGAGGGGATATTGAAGAGAACTCATAACTTTATTACAAAAAGCACCATCTGCTGGTTAGTAGAAACGTATACATCTTCCATCTGTCTGTCCTGAGATCTTTGAGAAAGAAATAGGAAACTGCCTCTCTTCCTGCACTCCTGAAGAGGTTTTCTTCTGTCTGTACAAGTCACAGGAAGAGGAGGTAGATTTTTATTGGTAAAATGGTTTAGTCTATGTGTGTGCACATGGAAGAGAAATGGAAATCAATACTTTCAGCTTGCTTTTTATTGGAAATATTAGGTATATAAATGAGCACATTTTCTGACCTAAATCCTTCTTATATAACTAGGAGGTAGTTGTTGGCTGGAATCCCTCAAAACAAATACTACAAAATTTAAATGGAAGTCTTTTAACTGTCAAACCTTAAAAAGCACGATGGACCAAATAAATGTTAGGTGAGTGAAGAAAAATAAATTAATTAATTGTTGTGACATAATCTTAGGTGAGACTAAATTGAGGATATCTTCCGTCTTCATATTCATAAAGCAGGTACGATTTGTCATGCTCAAATCTGATGAGTGAATTTATCATGAGCAAGAAGTAAATTGATGTATTTTATTTTTAAGTAAAAATCATTATACAAAGAATAATTTATATTTTTTTGAGATTTCAAAGATAGACACAAGCCTTATTCTAGGAGGTTAAAGACAGTGTAAGTATTGATCCAGTAAATTATAAGAACTGAACAAAGAGATCTAGGACTGCTGCAATAGCTTTGTTGTCAATCCAACAATGCTCATATCTATATATTCTGGTGGGGATTCAGCAGATATTTTCCAACTGAAAATTAAGATACGAAATTCTGATATGCAGGGAGGTAAAGACTAGCTTTAAAAAAATAATTCCTACCTCTTGTACACATGGAGAAATTGTATTTTAAAAGTAATTCAGATAGAGTTAGGGTCCACGCAGAGATGTGAAGGTGTTTCCTTTAGGCTCCAGTTTCTAAAGGTATCTCCAATGCTTTGCAGATTCTAAGGTCTTCTGTGAGTTGGGAAATGAAGTTAGGGTGGCCCCAATTTCCTCGTGTATGTGTAAATCACTCTAACCACTATGCCATCCTTCTTTACCATTCTTGTAGAGTCCTGTTGAATCAGCTTAAGTAACACAACTGACAGAAACAGTGCACATTGCTAATCCAGTTAGTAAAATCATTCCCTGAATAAACTCTCAAGGCTTCAAGATAAGCTCTCATCATACCACAGTAACCCCACCCACACAATTGAAAATGAAAAAAACTCCTATTTGCACTAAATTGTATGGTGATTTCAGCGATTCAATTAGCATAGACCTTCCCAAATGTTGCAATACTTCTGTTCCTAACCAGTGACTGACTACGTCATATGAATCCAGAAGGCAATGATGGAAATAAAGGGTTGTCATAGTTTCACAGGGAAACTGCTTCTGTCAGAAACATTTACTTTTTCAGTTCCTAACATTAATAGATACTGCAGAACAGGAGACAAGAGTATTATAAAACCCCTAAATAGGATTTGGGGAAGGCCTCAATAGTTAAAAACGCTAGATATTCTTTTAGAAGAACTGGGTTCAGTTCTCATCACTCCTGAAGTGTATCTCACTCTATCTAGCTTTTCATCCTATCTCCAAGGAATCGGACATCCTCTCCTGGTCTCCAGAGACATCTGTACTCATGCACATATCCCAAATACGATGCCACCCTGCCACACATATGCACAAGAAAGTTCAATATTCATTGTCTCTCAATAGCATTCAAAATTCCCTTTTGGCATTAGTCCTTTTCCGCTGTCACAGACAACAGTTAGTGGCCCTGATTTTTTTGATCACACACCAGCCTCATCCAGCTTTTCTATGCCTCTTACTAAGCTCTGCAGGACATCAAAAGATTAGTATCCATTGATCATGATTACTTCCTGACCAAAATCCTTCCAACTAGTAAATCCAAGAACACGTTTCCCCAGGAAGTGACTGCTGGTTTTGAGAATTAATCTTTCTCCGATCTCCTGCTGTCTGAGATCAAACTGGGATCTGACTTGTGATAAAACTGACACTAATGATAACAGAACCCCATCCAACATCATTAAATTTCTGCTTTATGCGAGGACCCCACAAAACAGTTGCACTTTTCGTTTATAGGAACCAAGCCTTTGCATTTATTTTTTTATAACTAGGTTTAACCTTTGTTTCTGTTGCTTGAAACAAATCTATAAACTTAGCAGCAAAGAAGGCAAGCATTCTGGCTTCCTTGCTCCGCACTGTAACTATACCATGTTTGGTCCAACTGGAGAGACAATGTTTATAGGAAGAACCCAGTTCCAAAGGAAAGTGCAAGTGACCAGTGGCATTAAAGGATTTCCTTCAGATCACATGTCTGAAAGTCAGCCAAGCTCTATCTCTTTGATATGCTCCTCTTTGAATAAGAACCTGTGTTCTCAAACACCAAACAAGACTATGAACCCTGCCTTCTACATTATTTGCTCAGGGTTGTAGGTAAGTGACTTGACTTTACTAAATTTCAATTTTTTTTCAAACAAACCTTGTAGTAACAATAGTCTCTTTAAAAACAAAAAAGACGAACATCCAAACTGGTTAGGCTCCCACAAAGCCAGAACATGAAGTAGGATCAAAACCCAGTGCCATTGTCCTTGGCTTCTCAACAGCCCTCATTGTCCGCCATATTCAGAGAGTCCGGTTTTATCCCATGCTTTTTCAGTCGCAGTCCAGCTGGCCTTGGTGAGCTCACAATAGATCAGCCCCACTGTCTCCGTGGGTGGGTGCACCCCTCGTGGTCCTGACTTCTTTACTCATATTCTCCCTCCTTCTGCTCCTCCTTGGGACATTGGGAGCTCAGTCTGGTGCTCCAGTGTGGGTCTCTGTCTCTATCTCCATCCATCTCCAGATGAAGGTTCTATGGTGATATGCAAGATATTCATCAGTATGACTATAGGATAGGGTCATTTCAGGTTCTCTGACCTCAGCTGCCCCAGGAACTAACTGGGGACATCGCCCTGG
>NW_026068034.1:4728668-4736847 GCF_014885135.2 Alexandromys fortis
GGGAGGGAAATGGGAGGCGGGGAGGAGGCGGAATTTTTATTTTTCAATAAAAAATTATATTAAAAAAAGACTTAATTTGGGCTTTTATTTTTATTTTATTTGTTTTGTGTGTCTGTGTGTTTAAGCACACATTCCTGTATATATGCGTGCCTTGAGTATTGGTGCCCTCAGAGCCAGAACTGGCATTGAATTTCGTGGAGCTGAAGTTTCAGGTGGTTGTGAATCACCTTGTGGGTGCTGGACAATGAACCCAGGTCTTCTACGAAATTAGCAAGTGCCCTTAACCCATGAGCCACATTTCCAGCCTCAGTAGGTTTTGCATATGCATGAAGATCAAAAGTTAATACACAAATTGCTGAGAAAAGCACCCTAGAGAAGTAGATACCCAGTATTTAGTAGGTCACTTATTCTTACCAAGTTTGCATTTAATATTTTCTATCAGAACTTTTCTAACAGAATGAAAAATCTTCGAACTCATTACCAATATTATAAAATAGGCAGGGGTCTTAGAGAGCTTAGATTAACATGACTGCCATATTCCTAGCCTTTTCTTTATATCCCATTGGGACACGGCATGCTTATATTTTTCCTTGGCAAATGTTTACAGAGCTCCAGCTTGTCTTAAAGAGTTTGGGAGAAGGGATGGAGAGTAGCGAGTACAAAGGTGATGGGGTTTCCCCACTTTCCAGAGGCTTCACAGGCCGATGGACTGTAAGGTATTTGAAGGGTTAAGTTCATAAACACAAACACATTCTCACACATACATATTAGTAAAAATTGCACAAAATAAAATGGAGGCAGAAAGTGGTGCCTCATCTATAGTTTATAAAGTAAGAGGAAGATAAATACTTTCATCTAAAATTAAGCAATGTGTTCTTTTTGAAGGTGTATTGTAGATTTGGAGATTTACCTGCAGAGACATAAGAAATGTAGTGGTATGGTTTCACTTCAATATTTAAAGTCAACCATGGATAATTTGTTATAGTGTAAATTGGATAAGTATAGCAAGTAGATTTTGAAGAATAAGTAAAAGGATAATGTATATGTCTTGAGCAAAATTACTACCTCCATCAAGAGTGATTGGAGAACAATAAAGGCACGATAGCTACATTAGCCATCTTTTAAGAATTTGAAGTAATAAAACAAGACATCAAATACCACTGATAATTAGCTGCTATGATGTTCATACATCTACTTCTCATCATTGAACCACCAATTGAATTTTTTTTATTTGTTTGATAGGGTTTTTTGTGGGGGTTGGAGATAGGGTTTGACTCTGGAGCACTGGTTGGTGTCAAAGTCACTTTGCAACCCCAGCAGACCTCACACTCAAGTCAATTTTCCAGCCTCAGCCTCACACATACTGAAGTTCTGGTGCACTGCTGTATTTAGTGTAGAGAATAGTTACTGCTAATTTCAACTGCTAGCCTCACATTTTCAACGTTTTACAGAGTCTTGCTGGTGCATTTGTTATTTGTTAGACCCACAGCCCAGTGAGACATCAGCAGAATATTTTGAAACTTAAATTCCCATCTCCAAAGAACCTGAAATAAAACAACAACAACAAAACAGCCCAAAGATTTCTAATAGGCTTCTGAATCCTTTTACCAAAACAAATTTTGCATGAGCTTAGCTAGAGCATGTCATAGACATAAGTTCAGTGAGGAACATATTTGGTTTAAGACACTTATTAGCTAAACAAATACAGATGTCAAGTTATTCCTCAGCTGTAGAGCTCTGGCTTTAAGAAAGGCATGGAAATAAATTGGATTGTGTAGATATCAAGAAAAGTAAACACACCAGAGAAAGGGAAAAATAGCACAGGGAATGGGTCAAGACCCTATCCTCAAAGAACCAGAATTGTCTGGGCAACATTGTTAGCAGAACACACTGTGCCCTCTGTAAGGACCAGTTGACTAATATTGAGAGTTAGGAGATTTGTCTTGTTGACTGGTGTAAGGAAGGAGATATTCTTAAATTGTATCAGAATGTTTTCTGGCTATGTCTCCCTGTAGCGCATATTACTAAAAAAATTGTGACAACTTCTTTACAAAAGTGTATTGGGCTGAAGAAAATAATTTATTGATGCTGGAGAGACGATGCACTAGTTCAGAATTCGGTTGCTCCTGTACATTGCAATTTACACCCATCTGGTAACTCCAGGTCCAGGGGATCTAACACTCTCTTCTGCCTCAGTAAGTGTGGGACACATATGATAACAATCATACATGTAGGCAAAAAAACTTGTACACATCAAAATGAGGAAAATTTATTTGTTTATTTTCTATGGTTATTTGTGTGACTATATAAAGTTATGTGTATCTCACATGTGCATTGCCTGTGGAGGCCCAGAAAGGGCATCCCATTCCATGAAGCTGCAGTTACCAATTGTAGTAAATTGCCAGATGTTGGTGCAGAAAATGGATCTTAATCCTCTGGAGGAGTAGTAAGAACTCTTAAACTTTGAACCCTATTGCTTTCCTTTTTCTAATAAAAAAAATACTAGGCCATGCATTAGCATTGTGGAAGATGACTGTAGGCCATATTCACACTGTTCATCATTTACCTCCAAAGGGATCTAGGTAATGTGGAATAAGCATGAGGTCTTGGCAGTTGTGGAACCAGTAGAAAACAGTAATGTGAGATGGCTCAGCAGATGGATGGACTTGCCCCAAAGCCTAAGAACTTATGTCTAGAACTCAGAACCCATGTGGTAGAGTCAGAGAAGTAACAATCAAGTTGCTGTGACCTCTATAGTGTGTGTGTGTGTGTGTGTGTGTGTGTGTGTGTGTGTGTGTGGAGGGGGGGGGAATGTGAGGGTAGGTGACTGCACATCATTGTGTGAATATAGGAAAGGTTGGAGCACAATTTTCAAAAGTCAGTTGGTTCTCTCTTAGCACCAAGGGATACGGGGATCAAACTCAGATCACCAGGCTTGTCTGAAAGTAAGCACCTTAACTTTTGAGCCATCACTATTGCTAGCCTTACATTCTGTTTACTAAGATGAATGTGCTGAAAGACCAGGGAAAACTGTTCTTCAACTAAATGTGGACAGTTCACACTATGTACAATGTACCTAATTGTATTTAACTATTCACAAATCTCACAGAACCAAAAGGTGGCAATGTGTACATTCAAATAGTTTCTGTGCCTCCTCACACTGGACAAATTACTACAAAATAATAGCAAAAGATGGTGTCACATAAAAATGTGTATGGATTTTATTTATATACAGTGTTAAGAGTTGGTTCCTACAGCTTGTTAACATACATCCAATGTAAGTAGAAATCTTTTTTTTATTTTTTATCATAATTGGTAGCATATAATGATCAATAAAGTTATTTGGTTATACATAACAAAGATTATTATGCAAAATTGTTCCTTGGTCATAACATATCTTTGTTTTCACTTGGAGAAATCATTTAAAGGTCTGTAAGTCCCAGAAAGAAGGACAAAAGGCTAAAAGTTGGTTGAGGAGGGAAAGGGAGATACTTTATCACTGTGTGATTCTTGTGTTTGAAAGAGAGCCTCCACTGTTAGTTTTCTGTTTTTCCACCACCTAGTTGTAGGTTCTCTTCCCTTCTCTAGACAGATTACTTTTGCAACTGAAAGAGTTGTTCACAGAATGATTCCACTTAAACCCCTCATAAAAGTAAGTAAAAGAAACATGCAAAGTTAAGAAGAAAGCAAAAGGGGACTGGAAAGTTTTCTCAGTTGCTCAGAATGCTTGTTGCTTTTGTAGAGAACTAGAGTAAAATCCTAAGACTCATGTTGTAGCTCACGATCTCCTTAATTCTGATTCTAGGGCCTCCAAGACCCTCTTCTGGACTCCTGGGGCCCTGAAGGAACATTCACATACACATTGTGTCAAAATACACATAAAAAAGAAATTGTAAAATCTTTTAAAAGAGATAATAAACCGAATAAAAGAAAAAAAGCATCCATAAAAAGATAGAAAGAGTCAAAAGATTGAAAGGGGGAGAAAAGGAAAGGTGAATCTGAAGGAGAAAGAAGGAAAAGCAAGTGCCAAAGACGTAAAAACTCTAGGGCAGAGAGGTATCTTTCCAGATTTGCTATTCTGGGGACTTATAGCTGGAATCTGATGTTATCAAAATACATGTATGGAGAGACAGGAGCCTGCCTTCCTTATTACACACTGTGGTAAACCCAGGGTGACCTCTTATTTTTGGTAATAAAAGTTATAATTTCAGCAAATCGGTTTTATCCATTAACTCCATTGCTGGCTTGATATAACCTCAGATTAAGTTAAATTTAAAGTCCAAGTGAGCTCAAAGGTGCAGGTGAAGGTTGTTGCTATTAAATATAGCTGAATAACAGCTCTGTAAAAACCCCAGCCACATAAAGTCCCTGCTCAGGCAGCCACGACAGCCTGCCTGTTCGGCTTGTGACTGCTGACAAAGAGTTCTCATATTTTTCCATAGAGAGTCCTGGAGCTTGCTACTTGGGTTTACATTTTTTCCAAAGTGTAGCCAAAATTGGGGGATTTCAGTAATACTGAGGCAGATGTCATCTTCCCTTTTCCCCTGCCTCCTCTCTCTCTTTCCTTCCTGCCTCTATTCTGTTCCACTACCACTGGAACAATTTCAAGTCATGGTTTGAGGGCTCGAGGATTGGAACCTTACAATGACAGTTACTAAAACTATAACTTCCACAATATATTATACATTCATGAGCAAATGTGAAGCCCAGGAGGAAGAGTGCCGTCAACTATGATGTACGGTTTACAAGCACTGTGTATGGGAGAAACAGAGCTCATCATAGAACAGAGCAGGTGATTTATTCCTAGTTAGGGATTTCAGAACACACCATGGGTACCAAAACTGAAACAAGCTGATGAATCACTTCTGTTTGCCCCTGATATGTCAGAAAGGTATAGTATAATGCTCTAGGTACAGAATTCCTTGAAACAGGCTTCTGAGTACCGAATGGAATGAAGTAACAGGCAGAGATCCAACAGCAACCTAGGTACTCATTTAAGGTCAAAGTGTCTTTCTCTGGGCTGAGGAAACAAAATCCCCCAGGAATAGATTGGCTAGAAGGCAAATGCTACAATGCCAGATGGCTAACTTTCATAGTTGATTGATAAAGAAATGTCTAGGGAAATCACAGGAATTAGCTTTGAGTGTCTGTATGAGGGGAATATTACAGAGAATTAATTGAAGGAGGAAGAGCCATTCTAAGTGTGGATGGTAGCATCTCATGGGCTGGGGTCCTGGACCAAGTAAAGATGAAAGAAAGAGAATGTTGAGACACAGGTTTCTTCCTTCTCTGTTCTTAGGCCCACCCAGCGATGAGCAAGCATCCTCGAACTCCAGTTACATTCCTTCCTCCATCATGACCAACTGTACATCTTCCCTTACTTGCTTCCTGCCAGAAATTTGGTCCTAGCAATGAAGAAAGTAAGTTAATAATACATAAGGGTACATAATACTCCTAGTATAATAGCATTGTGCTAAATGATCCTGTTTAGCTGCAGGCAGTGAGTTTCTTTCAGCAAGAAAACATATAGAAGCTGATTAGGGAGCCAATGGAGTCTAAGGATGAGTATGTGAGGCAAGAGGCCCAAGAGAAATGAGTTCAGAGGACACACTTCCTCCTTCCTCTGAGAAACTAACTGGATTTAGCAAGAACATCCAAAAATGGAATGGATGGTTTGAGTTTGTAATTTTGAAATATCACTTAGTAAATTAATGCCACTTGGTGGAAGTGATTGAACAGGACAGAACTGTAGGCAGAGAATTTTTTGTTCAGTGCTGATTAGACTTTCAGCAAAATTTCAGGAGGAGGTTTTATTTAATTATTTGTTTCTCTGTTCTAGGTTATGTTCAATGTTCCCACATGGTTCAAGTGACTTGTTAACTGCCCCCAGAAGGAGATGACACAAAACCAATTAATAATGGTTCTTTATTGAATGGTGTTGATTGCAATCAAAATAGTGACATTTAAAGTATTACTAATTGTTTATATTTTACTGAGTGATGAGAGCTCTCAATAAATTTTGTTCTATGCTAAAAACAACAAAAATAAGTTTTAAGCAAAACTCTACTTACAAAATTTCAATTATGTAAAGAAATTTCTGATATATTTTAATAATAAAAATGTGCATTTAAAATATAGTAGTTTTCTATGCACATGACTCTGGGTTTATATATCTGTTTTCTATGTGCAGAAAGTATGTTAGCATGTAATGGTTGCTATCATTGCTAGATTTTTTTCTTTCGCATTCATCTATGCTGTCAAACCTCAATATTTTTTAACAGAAAAACTTTTTTGCCTTTAGTGGTATTTAAAATTATTTTTAAATTGAAATTCAATTCACCACAGAGAAGTAATAGCATAAGACTATTTTTTGTTGTTGTTGTTCTTGAGAATTTCAGACACGGATACACAGAAAAATGATGTTTACCCAATTTCTCCCTGAAATTTCCTGCTCCCTATTTTATGTCTTTTATGTTTTTGATAACTGACTAAATTTGGTTGGTGCAGCCCATACATAATGGATGTAGGATCAAACCATGGAGCTTGAGAAACCTGCAAATGGTCCAATGCACAAAAAAGGAATAACTCTACCTCTCTTAGCAGCTATCAGTCACCAACAGGTTCTCACCAAAGGTGTGTAGCCTGGAGCACAACCTTCTCTTTCTACGCTAGGAAGCTGGCTGGCCTGACCTTGTGCAGGAAACCACCACAGACCCCACAAGTTCTTGAGTGCTATGGCCGTGTCATGCTCAGAAGACAGTGTTTCACAGCTCTGCTGCCCATCCAACAGCTTCTAAACACTTTCATTCAAAACATAAGCCATAGAAAGTCTCATGCCACTTCTTCTCTGTGGTGAATTGAATTTCAAACTATGGCAGTTCATGAACATTTTACAATATAAGAAAAGAAAAAGTAAAATTGTCAAAATATCAAAATGACTTTATCAATTATGGAAATAATACAGCTCAATTTAAAGATGCACTGTATTTATTATGATTCATTAACACTCTGTTTGAAAATGGCAATGATGCAATTCAAACAATTCTTTACATAATTGAAAGGAAAAAGCTGCAAATAGTAGGTGGATATAGAAACACAGAAGGCACAACATTATAGCTCTAACTGGGGATCCAGCTATTTGTAACTGTTTTAATGTATTCCTCCGTGGTTGTTCAGTTTCATTTCTTCTTCATGATATATGGATTATTTCTTAAAGCAGATGTATATTCTTCAGGTGGTATAGACTTGGAAAACACAAGAGGAAAAACAAAAGAATATACCGTTCTTACACCAAATCTTGTAGGGGCATATGCCAGGTCCAACCGACAGCTAACTGACTTTGGTTGAGAATTTAGAAGAGGATAAAAAAAAAATCACCTATTATCTAATTGCCTGCTTGGCATATGTACACTCCTTTGCTCAGGTGCTGTTTACTGGGGTAATAGGCAAGAGAGAATGAGTGGCCAGGCCTACTTTAAGATGCGGAGGCAGCCTTCTGGTGAGTGTTGCTTTCCTCTGCTCTTGAGCACGGTATCGTGGGCAACAGTTTTAAGGTCTGAATACTATCTGTGGGCAAATCACTGGACCAAGCCTAGCTCTGAGGTGATGGAAGGGCTACACTGGTGTGGCTACTAGGCAACCTATCCTTTTTTCTCTAGTCTCATGGTGACAGTCTCTATCCGTCTCTATATATCTTCTGTCAGATCTTTGTCCAAAGCAAGGAGTGGTGACTCATGCCTTTAATCCCAGCACTTGGGAGGTTGAGACCAGCCTGGACTAGCACTGAGATCATGTTTCAAAATAATGATAATAATAATAATAATAATAATAATGGTTTCAAGACTAGGCCAGGCACCTGGCAGTGGTGCTGCTGTATAATGGCTGAACTCCAGTTTCCAGACCCTTGAAATGGAATATCAGAACATCAGGCCACAGCTGGGTTGTGGTGACGCGCAACTTTAATCCCAGCACTTGGGAGGCAGAGGCAGGCTAATCTCGGTGAGTTCCAGGACAACCTGGTATAAAAGAGCTAGCTAGTTCCAGGACAGTCAAGGCTACACAGAAAAACCAAAAAAACCCAAATAATAATAATAATAATAATAATAATGGTTTCAAGACTAGGTAGGCTAGGCACCTAGCAGTGGTGCTGCAAAAAAAAAAAAAAAAAAAAAAAAAAAAA
>NW_026068034.1:4736877-4739716 GCF_014885135.2 Alexandromys fortis
AAAAAAAAAAAAAAAAAAAAAAAAAAAAGATGTGGAGGCAGAAATGCCAGTTGGAAGCTGTTTTTAAGAAGCAGCCCTGTAGCCTGCTGCTCCTTTTGGAGAAGTATTCACAAGAGAGGAGGCACTGAGACACTAAGGCTGTGAATCCAAGCAAGTAGAGCATTTGCTTACTTTCTAGGCTTCTCTTCTCAAAATGTGTGACTATACACAATACTTAGGAAACTTTCGTGGTTTTGTGTATGTCCAGAGTAAAATGTCTGTTCCCCAAAAGAGAAAAATTGGAAAGACATGTTTTATTTTTATTTATTCTTCTTTCACACAGTATGTCCTGACCACAGCCTCAACTTCCTCTGTTCCTTCCAGTTCTACCCCTGCTACATCCACCATCCCTCTCCCCCTGGATCCACTGCTCTTCCAATTCCCTTCAGAAAAGGGCAGGGATCCTAGGGTTATCAACTTAACACACATAACAAGATGCAATAAAACTATGCAGGAACTGTCATACCAAGGCTGGAAAAGACAATCCAATAGGAGGACAAGGGTCTCAAGAGCAGGCAAAAGAGTCAGAGATGCCTCAACTCCAACTGTTAGGAGTCTATTTTTATAGTTGCTTTTATTCTCAGAAAATTTAATAGTAGTGACTGGCAGTCATGAGAACGTTAGCTGCCAACTTGACAACACCTAGAATCACCTTGGAGAGATGACCATCTGACTATGTCTAGAAGAGATTATCTTGATTTCATTCAGTGAAGTAGCAAGACCTAGCTACTTTGGGTGAAATCAGTCTCTGTGCAAGGGAGAGAGTGAGTCAAATGGTAACATACATCCACTGCTTTTTTTCCTCTAATTTAGATGCAAGATGACCAGCTATTTTAGGCTTCTACTTCATTGACTCTGCCTTCACGGAGGACTGTAACATGGACATGTGTGATAAATAACAATTTTTTTCTTTAAGATGCTTTCACCAGAGTGTTTTATCAGAACTCCAGGAAAGAAAATAAAAGAGTGGGTAAAATTCCTAATTTTGTAAGTATAATTTTAGCATTTAGTCCCTTGTGCTAATTTGACCAAAGATTATATAAGATAGATGTGGAATGGTTTCTTTAAAATTTTTTTTCCTATGGTTTACTTTAATTTTTATGTCTGTGTGTGTGTGCATGTGAATATGTGTATGTGGCACCTGTGCATATTCATGTGCAGCATAGAAGAAGGTATAAGATTCACCCATGTGGGTACTGTGAATGAATCACTGAGTTCCTGGGGAAAGGCAATCTAAGCCACTGGACCACTAAGTCACCTCGTCAGTCCTAGTGTAGGACACTCCTTTACAAGTGGATAAACACAAATAAAGCATTCTATTCCAATATTCTGAACAACGGATGTTTTATGGAAGGAAAGAGACACATATTTTAATAAATAAAACTCAGTGGTTCAGCAATCACCTAACCCTGGGTTTGCTTTTTAGTAGCACCAAACAAATACATTTCGATATCAAGGCAAAGTGACAAATATTGTCATAAATAATACAAGTGTCAATATGTTTCCTGGGAAGAATGTACATTTTCAGTTTTCTAGAAAAATCTGTTTTATATTATAAACTGTCTAAATTTATTTATTGATTTTTTCCCCAAAATACTTCAAAATGCAGTTTAGCAAAACACAAAAAAAAATCCTATTTTTTTCTTGTAGGTTTATTGGACATATTTTCTTCAGTCCAGTTTGGACATGGATAAACTAAACAGTAAATATTGACTGTGAGTTTAGGAATTTCTTATGAAAAGTTCATGGAAGGAGAATTAAAAATTGCAATAGTAAGGGCTGGGGAGATGACTCAGTGGTTAAAAGCACTTGGAGAGGACCTGAGTTCCACTCAGTGGTAACTCACAAGCATCTGTAACTCCAGTTCCAAGCAAATCCGATGCCCATCTTGGGCTTTGCATACACCTGGTACACATATATACATGCTGGCAAACATTCTCATATAAAATATAAAATTAAGCCAATCTTTAAAAACTTCATAATTGATCTGTTACTGTTCCAGTAACTAGAAAACATTTTAGAATACATATTTTTTACAACTATAAACTTGATTTTGCATTAATCTCTCCAGCCCAGGGCTCTATCAAACTGAAGTATGCATAGTAGAGACAGAGGCAGTGGGTACATAATTTCTTGACCATATCAGACACCAAACTACACTTTCAATAGGTTACACCTTCTTTTAGGTTCGATCATAGGTCTAACTGCTTTTTCTCAATATTAAGACAAATATGACTCCGCATTCCTGCATTCATTGCATATTTTCAACATAGTTTTGTTTAATTTGTAGAATGCAATACACAGTAATTGTTCTCTATTTCATCTCTCACCTATACTACATAATCATTTAATTTTAACATTATACTCTCATAGTTATTCACATATAATCTTTGGAGGCTCTAGTCTCTAGAGAGTGTTGTGTGCTTTTGTCTGAAGTTCCTCTATCCTTCTTCTAGAACAGGTGCTCTAAAGATGAATACATGTGCTTTGTTTATCTATTGCAAGAATAAAAATGCTAGCAGCACAGACATTAAGGGCAACATTGAATAAATGGGACCTACTGAAACTGAGAAGCTTCTGCAAAGCAAAGGACACTGTCACTAAGACAAAAAGGCAACTCACTGACTGGGAGAAGATCTTCACCAACCCCGCAACAGACAAAGGTCTGATCTCCAAAATATATAAAGAACTATGATGTGGGAGTGTCATATATCAATCTGTTGATTTCATTGGTTAATTAAATAAAGAAACTGCTTGCCCTGATAGGTTAAAACATAGGTGGGAGGAGTAAACAGGAGGA